>NW_027202843.1:90000-144704 GCF_024711535.1 Dipodomys merriami | reverse complement strand
CCAGTACATTTTTAAGACTGGCACTCTAATATGTGAGCCACACAATTTGTGGTTTTCTTTACTCTAATTGGCTAATTAGAGATGAGTACATGTCTTCTCCTGACTGGGCTGTCCTTGAACATTGATCCTCAGATGTGAGAATCCAGAGGAACTACAATAACAGGTGTGAACTACCTCAGTTTTGCTCATTTTAACCTCTAAAATTGTCTCTTCCTATTCTTCTTCCACCTTTCTTTTTATTTATGTATTTTATTATTTTTGTGTGTGCTGGTCCTGGAGCTAGATCGCAAGGTGTGGGGGCTGTCCCAGAAATAATTTTCTCATTTCTACCATTGGAGCCACAGGTCAACCTCCAGCTGTTATTTTCTTCTTTTTGGTGCTTAATTGGAAATAAGGTGGCTCAGTGGTAGAGCACTTGCCTTGCATGCATGAGGCCCTGGGTTCGATTCCTCAGCACCACATAAGCAGAAAGTAAAAAGCCAGAAGTGCTGCTATGGCTCAAGTGGTAGAACGCTAGCCTTGAGCTGAAGAGCTGAGGGACAGTGCCCAGGCCCAGAGTTCAGGCCCCATGACCAGACCCTCCCTCCACAAAAAGAATCTCATGAAAAGCACAGAATGACTCAGAAAATTGAAATCCGAGGATCACAGTTTGAAGCCATCCTTCACAGTAAATTCCATGAGACTCTTTATCTCCAATTAGCTGGTAGGGATCCCACCAATAAATTGAGAGTGATAGAACTCCAGCCTTGAGTAAAGTAGAACATGTTCAACCACCATGGCTGGCACACAAGGGAAAAATGCCCCATGGACTTTCTTGCTTGGGCTTGTCTTTAAATGGTATTTTCTGACTTTAGCTTCCTATGTAGCTAATACAACATGTGTAAGCCACCAGTGACTGACTAAAACTCTGTCACTGTTATTCCTTCTCATCTTCTATACTTCATTTCTTTTGTGGTGGACCTGAGGGTTGAACTTGGGGCATCAGTGTTGCTCTTTTTATGTCTTTTATGTAACATTTTTTCAGTTTTGTTGCTCTAAGGTTTTATTTTCTATATGGCTTTTTATTTCTTATACAAGTAAATTTTTATATCTTACAAAAATAACTTATATGGGTACTGGTGGCTCATACCTCTAATCCTACTCAGGAGGCTGACATTGAGGATCACAGTTTGAAGCCAACATAGGTAGAAAAGTCTGTGAAATTCTTATCTCCAATAAACAACCAAATATCCTAGAAGTGTTGCTATGAATCAAGTAGTAAAGTGCTATCCTTGAGCAAAAGAAATCAGAGCCCAGGAGGTGATTTCAAGCCCCTGTACTGGCACGAAAAGAAATTCATTAGCTTTACTAGGATTTCTGGTGTGAGCCACCAGTTCTGGGCTTAAGAACCAACTTTTGTAGCAGTTGCCACTTTTGATCTTTTCCTTAGGAGCTTTAATGATTTTTTTTCCATGCCTATATTTACATTCCACTAATGGCTTTATTTTTTTGGTTGGAGGGACAGTTCAATAATTCAATAACATATCAAAAAAGGCATGTCTTGAATTTTTTATTTTAAATAGGAAAGCAAACCATATGCTTAGTCTGAGACCAGCAGAGTGTGAATGCTGGTTTGATTGCAGAGCTGTGGAATGTATTTCAGGAAGTGGGAGCCTACCAGTTTGGGTGTTTCAGTTGTCAGGTCTTCCTGCAGCTTCACAATAAACTTCTATGATGTCACGGCCATCTTTGCCATCACAAACCTTAGGTGTCAGGCACTGATCTCACCCTTATGTGGACTTAGATACACAGGAAGGAAAAAAATAGAAGAAATGACGATTGACCACAAGACCACAGCTTTATGAGCTTTCCTGATTGAATTCTGAGATTTCATGAGCAGAGCAGGCTCATCTCCACACAAGACTCCTAAGAACTAAGGACCAAGCACTGTTGTAGACAACTGCAGAAACAGATGTGAATACAACTGCAAATGGCCTGCCTCCATGTAAATTTCATGCTGAGGGAGAAAACCAGAAATCACAATGAAAACGTCAAACCATCAGAAGGATGGTGATCTGGGGAGAAAGCTTCACATTGGAGGATCAGAGGAAAAGACATATGATCTAACAGCACGGGCCATCATCCATGCAATTAATGCTTTTCCATGCTGGCTCCAATCTCAATCCAAGATCTTATCCTCCTGATATGGAAACTGTAGGTGTGAGGCACCTGGGCTCTTTGATAAGAATATCTATTACCAATGTGTGCTAGGTTTCTTGGAATTTTCTTGTAAGGAAGGTTCAAAATTAAACGTATTATACTTCTTAAACTTTCTTTTCATTATCTTCTAATTATTTGAATATGAGTTGTCTTCTTGACTTCTTGGAAAAATCAAGATAATATTTTTCATTGTTAAAATCCTGGGGAGGGAAGGAAGATCACAGTTTCTTTGCCAAAATACTAGAATGCAATAGTCATTTTCACTGATCAGTTTTACCAAATAATGTGTCTTGTCCTTGATGGACTTTTCATCTTCCATAATATTAGATGAATGAAACTATAAATAGGGGGAAAGCAACCACAGAGTAGCAAGTTTATCACAATGACAAATATAAATTGTCCACTTTCGACCTAATGAAAACAGTTGCCTGAAGCATTAAAAACTTGAATAAATACTTGGAGATTCTTCCACTTTATACAAAGTTGTTTTTTTCTTAATTCCTTTTTTTTTCTTTTTTTTTTTCTTTTTGGTTGTTCGTTGGGCTTGAATTTTTACCCTGGGGGCAGTCCCAGAGCTATTCAGCTCAAGGAGAGCGCACTACCACTTGAGACACAGCACCACTTCTGGTTTCCTGGTGGTCATTTGGAGGTAAGTCTCACCAACTTTCCTGCTTAGACTGGCTTTTAAATGAATTGCTCAGATCTCAGCTTCCTGAGTACTAGTACTACAGACATGAGCCACCAGCACCCGGCCAAAATAGTATTTTCTTTTCAGTTTGGCTAGTTTGAATGATTACCAAGGAAAAAATATAGAACCTAAAATTTTTAGCTTGTGCTAAAATTTGCAATAGTTTTGCCGTAAAGAATAGTGAAATATTTAGAATTACATATTTTGAAAAATGCAGCTGGTTAGCTATTATTGATTTAAAATACTACAGCATATCTTTTTTGGTAGACACTGAAGTCAGTTCAGAACTTGTTGGTGAGCATTCTGCTCTGTGAGCCAAATCCTTCGGGACCTTTTTAATTTGATCATTGATTAATTAATTTGAAACTTACAAAGCATCTTTTGGTAACAATAAGTAAAATAAGCCTAAACTCCCGCCTTTTGTGTAATGGAAGAAATCGTAATATCTAGAATGTATAAACTCAAAAAATTAAACACCCGTGGGGGAGAGACATGCAAAGCAAAAAAAAAAAAAATCTTCTGAATATGTTAGAAACAATCTCAAGAAAGAAGAACCGTTTGAATCTTTATCTTGGGGTTCATTTCACCTAATACCAACTTATCTGCTCTTTTCTGCTTCTTTCAAACATATATACTAGTTATTGCAAATAAGGGACCTATGTTTCTTTGCGCCTGGCTAACTTCACTTAATATAATTATGACCCCTGTTTTCACTGTATTTGATGTTGGTATAATTTGTGAAGGGGAAGGGAAAAAACAAATAATTTAAATAGAGATACAGGTGGACACATTGTTACAGTGAAATGCACAAGTCTTTATGTGAAAAACGAACTTTAGAACTTTGGCCTGGGGAAATTGGGAAGGTGGAGGGTGAAAGGTGGGAGATGAGAAGGGATGGGAAGGCGAAACATAAGAGGAAGCAATAATGCTTGATAAAAAATGTACTCAATAACTTGCCCATGTAATTGTAACCTCTCTGTATTGTATTTTCACAATAAATAAATATGAAATTCCCAAAGATCAATAATCTTATTAATAAATAGGCAAGTGAATTGACTAGATAGGTCCAAAAAAGATATAGATGTCTAAGGAATACCCGAAAAATATTCTACATCTTTAGTAATCAAGGAAATGCAAATCAAATCTATGTTGAAGTTCCATCTCTACATAATCAGAATGTCTATTATCAAAGAAAACACAAATACCAGAAAGGAGTTGGGGAAAGGTACTCTACACAATGTTGGCAACTTAGAGAATCAGTGTAGCCACAACAGAAATCAGTGTGGAAGTTCCACCCAAGAAAACCTATATATACACTTGAAGAAACATAAGTCAGCCTTATGGTAGAGCTATCTGTACACACATTTTTTACACATTCCAAATAGTCATGTTCTACAATAAGCCACCACAGGTAGAAAAGTATGTAAAACTGTTATCTCCAATTAACAATAAAAATAAATCTGAGAGTAGAGCTGTAGATCAACTGGCAGAGTACCAGCCTTGATGGAAAAAATGCCAAGCAAGAGATGAAGGCCATAAGTTCAAGCCTCAGGACTGCCAAACACACACACACACACACACACACACACACACACACACACACACACACACACACACACACACACACACACACAAACCAATGCTACCTATATTCTTTTAGCCAAACTTCTTATTCTCTTATGATTCATGCACCTATGACAGAGCTAAATACAATGAGAAAGAGATATTTATAATGATAAACTTTTCACCTAACATCTGTTTTCATGGTATTTGATGTTGTTATAATTTGTGGAGGGAAGGGAAAAAACACGTTGTTTAAAAAGTGATACAGGTAGACTCATTGCAACAATGAGATGTACAAATTGTTATGTCAAAAAACCAATTTTACAACTTTGGCAGGGGTGGGGATGAGAAGGGATGGGAAGGGGAAACAAAAGAGGAGGCAACAATGCTTGATAAGAAATGTACTCATGGGCTGGGAAGGTGGCTCAGTGGTTGAGCACTTGCCTTGCATGCATGAGGCCCTGGGTTCAATTCCTCAGCACCACCTAAGCAGGAAAAAAAAGCCAAAGTGGCACTGTGGCTCAAGTGGTAGAGTGCTAGCCTTGAGCTGAAGGGCAGAGGGACAGCACCCAGGCCCAGAGTTCAGGCCCCACGACCGGACCCCCCCACCAAAAAAAAAAAAAAAAGAAAAAGAAATGTACTCATTATCTTGCCCATGTAATTGTAACCCCTCTGTATAGTATTTTCAATAGAAAAAGAATAATTTACAAAATTCAAAAAAGAAAAGGTAAACTTTTACTGAAGAACCCAGGTATATTTCTTGTGTTGTTTTGTTTTTGTTGTCACTGGACTTGATCTCACAACCTGAGTGCTGTCCCTGAGGTTTTTACGCTCAAGGTTGATTCTCCACAACTTGGAGCTACAGTTCCACTTCTGGTTTTGTGGTAGTTCATTGGAGATACAGAGTCTTAACAACTCAGTCTTCCACATGCTGATTTCTAACTGCAACTCTCAGATTTCAGCTTCCTGAATTGGTAGGATTACAGGCCTGGTCCGCCAACGCTGAGCCAGAACCTGAGTATTTTCACCACTGATCATTGAAAGAGTTCAATTCTTTTTCCTCCAGACTGCTTGCCACGCACATTTCTCTCTGGATGGCAATTGAGCAAATAGAGAGTTTCCAGTAGTTCACACCTACACATCCTAGCTACTGAAAAGTCTGAGATCTGAGGATAGTGGTTTAAAGCCAGCCCAGACAGCAAAATCTGGGAGACTTTTAGTGCCACTTATCCACAAAAACATCTGTATGTTGAACTATGGCTCAAAAAGTAGAGCTCTACCTTGATCAAATACCCCTGGGATAGACCTCAGGCCCTGAGTTCAAACCCCAAGACAAGCGCACAGGCATATGCATGCGAATGTGTGCTCGCTAGCGCGCAAACACACACACACACACACACACACACACACACACACACACACACACACACACACACAATTTTATAACCGAGTTCTCAAACCTAGCAAGGTGCCATCCTAATCCCTTAATGTCCTGCTATGCTATGGAATTAGAAAAGCCTAACCTCTGGCTTGGGCTGCAATCCCTGCTGGTAAACAGCATCTGGAGGGATGAAGTAGCTCTGAGCCTAGACTGACTCACGCAGACCAGAAGCAGGAGTGAGGTCGTACAGGCAAGTCGCCCCTACTCACCCAGAGTGGAAAGGGGAGTGAGGTGACATGGACACATGGCCCCACTCACCCAGACCAGAAGTAGGAGTAAGGTTACACAAACATGAGGTCCCCACTCACTCAAACTAGAAGGAGGAGTGAGGTGACAAAGGCATGCGGCCCCCACTTACTCCATTTACTCCCTCTTCTCCAGGAGGGGAAGCAGGAGTGAGGTGACACAGACACACAACAACTACTTAGCCAGACCAGAAGCAGCAGTGTGGTGGTGCAAGAATGTAGCCCCCACTCACCCTGACCAGAATCAGGAGTGAGGTGGTACAGGCACATGGTCCTTACCCACCCAGACCGGAAGCAGGAGTGAGGTGACACAGGCATGGGCCGAACTTTCAGTCAGGAAACAGAAGTGAGGTGATGGTCTCATGCCACACCAAACGAGCCTTGAGAACCATGGAAGCCCCCTGAGGAGGAAGGCACAGTTCAGAGACCATCCAGCCTTCTCTCCTGCCTTTTGTGAAGGCCTGCTTGGTTTCATGGTGCACTCAGAAGGTCATAGGGCTCGAGCCATGGATGCCGCTGTCCTTTTCCCACTGGTATTGCACCTGCTGCAGCTACAGTAGCAAACTCAAGAAGTTCTAATTCACAGAATGTATACTATGAACCATTAATGTCTCCAGGTACCATGTGCCACTTGCTAGTCACTTAATAAAAGAGTTGCCAATGTCTTCAGTGTTCACTGACTTGTAAAAATGCTGGGTTGGGAATCTTAATATTACTGATTGTCTTTTAATTCCTAGGAATGATGATTTTTTAAAATGCCCATTCTGTGTTCTATATCTACTAAAAGACTTGTGCAAAGATCAAATTACTTACAGCCTGGTTGTTAAGAGTATAGACTCAGGGACTGGGAAGGTGGATCAGTGGTAGAGTGCTTGCCTTGCATGCCTGAGGACCTCGGTTCCATTCCTCAGCACCACATAAGCAAAAAGAAAAAGCCAGAACTGGCACTGTGGCTCAAGTGGTAGAGTGCTAGCCTTGAACTGAAGAGCTAAGGGACAGTGCCCAGGCCCAGAGTTCAGGCTCCACGACCGGACCAAAAAAATAAAAAGTAAAAGATATAGACTCAGATTCAAATAAATTCAAATTCAATTTTGTCTACTTACTGGGTTTTGGTTAAAGAGGAAGGCACTATAACACTGAGCTTTATTCACTTTTGTACATATGTGAATTGAGCCTGGGACAGGTAACTCATGCCTATAATCTTACTCAGGAAACTGAGAGGGAAGGATTGTGTTTCAAAGCCAGCCCCGGCAGAACAGGCCCTATGAAATTTTTAGTTCCAATTAATCCCTCAAAAACCAGAAGTGGGATGAGAAGGTGGCTCAAGCATGCTTGCCTTGCATGCATGAGGCCCTAGGTTCGAATTCTCAGCACCACATAAGCAGAAAAAGCCAGAAGTGGCACTATGGCTCAAATGTTAGAGTGCTAGTCCTAACCTGAAGAGATGAGACACAGCACCCAGTCCCAGTGTTCAGGCCCCATGAACAACAACAACAAACTCCATGACCAACTAAACAAAAACAAAATCAGAAGTGCAGCTGTGGTTCAAGTGGTAGAGTGCTAGAAAGTGGATCAGGAACAGGCCCTGAGTTCAAGTCCCACAATGTACCAGAAAAAAACAAAGAAAGAAAGACAGAACGAAAGACAGAAAGAAAGAAAGAAGGAAAGAAAGAAGGAAAGAAAGAAGGAAAGAAAGAAAGAAATGCAATTGGATACTGGTATTTCCCATCTCCTAGGGTTTATGAATATTCAATAAACAAAATTTATTGAGCATTTCCTATTGAAAAGAGGGATTTTGTCTAACCATTAACTGATTTATGATGCTGCAGAGCATGCAATGGATACCCTCTACTTCAGTGGAAAGTTGAATGTAAATTTTGTGAGTCCTATTTGAATAGCTGGTGAGAAGCCAAATTGATGAGCCACAGACTCTTCTGAAAAATGGTTTCCTAAGGAAGATTCAGTTTCCCACATGTCAGTTTGCCTTTCTGCTTCTAGTCAGAAAATCTCTAAGGCTCAGGAAAGGATTCAAGCTCTCTGTTAAACCATGCTGTAGCCATTTTTATTTTTATTAAATGAATAAGTACTCTAGACATAGGTGGATCCTGCCTATTATCCTCCCTGCATAGGAAGCTGAGATTTTGAGGATCATGATTTCATACCAGCCCAGGCAAAAAAGTCCATAAGACTTGTCTCAATTAAGCAGTGATAAACCCAGAAGAAGAGGTGTGGCTTAATAATTAAAGTATCATTCCTAAGGAAAAAGCTCTGTTTAAGTTGCCCTAATGCTTCAGGTCATAGGTTGGGACATTGCCACCTACAATACTGCTGGACCCTGCCTTCCCTTGGTGTGATGGCCTACAGCCTGGCTTTCACTCCTGTGCATATAGTCTGTTTGGCCATCGACATTGGGGGTGGCATGATCCGTTTATGGAATATACTGCCCATAAAAACTAACTATGATGTAAACAAAGTTTGACAAGTTGTTAAGTCCAAAGGTACAGTGGTAAGGATGATTACTATTTAGCTTTTTTTTGGGGGGGGGGTCCTGTCGTGGGGCCTGAACTCTGGGCCTGGGCACTGTCCCTCAGCTCTTCAGCTCAAGGCTAGCACACTATCACTTGAGCCACAGTGCCACTTCTGGCTTTTTTCTTTTGGCTTATGTGGTGCTGAGTAATTGAACCCAGGGCCTCATGCATGCAAGGCAGGCGCTCTACCACTGAGCCACCTTCCTAGCCCTAGCTTTTTTCTTTAAATAGTTAATTGCTTTTTGAAGTTTATTTGCTTATTTAATCTAGGAAATCAAAAGTTAATATTTGGGTTTTTGGTGAAATTTGAAACTAGGCAATTAAAAACACTCATTGTCCTCAAATTGAACATTTAAAATTATTAAAACTTTGTTCATTTGTTTTAGTTGTCAGAAATTTGAGCCACGCATGGGAGCTCATACTTGTAATGCTAGCTGCTGGGTCTTGACTGATAGAGGATTATGATTTGAGGATAGCCCAGGGAAACATTCACAATATTGGATCTAAATCAATATCTGAACCCAATGCATTGTGCTTTATATTTCATCTACTCAGAAAAGGTAAAAAGAAGGATTGTGAACCATGCTAGCATGGTCATAAACAGAAAACCCTGCCATAAAAATGGATAAAGCAGGGCTGGGAAGGTGGCTCAGTGGTAGAGCGCTTGCCTTACATGCATGAGGCCCTGTGTTCAATTCCTCAGCACCAAATAAGCAGAATAAAAAAAGCCGGAAGTGGAACTGTGGCTCAAGTGGTAGAGTGCTAGCCTTGAGCTGAAGAGCTGAGGGACAGTGGCCAGGCCCAGAGTTCAGCCCCCCCTCCCAAAAAAATAAGGCTAAAGCAGAGCTGGGCTCAGGTGGCTCATGCCAGGAAGCTACTCAGAATGTTGAGATCTGAAGATCACAGTTCAAACCCAGTCTAGGCAGGAAAGTCTGAGAGACTCTTATCTCCATTAAACCACCAGAAAATCAGAAGTGGCACTGTGGCTCAAACAATAGAGCACTTGCCTTGAGCTTAAGAGTGCAAGGACTGTCTCCAGGCCCAGAATTCAAGACACATGACCAACAAAAACAAAAGTGACTAAAGCAAAAAGAGCAGGTATGTGGCTCACCTTTTCAGGACCTACCTTAAGTGCATGAAGCCCTTAATTTAACTGCTAGTATAGAATGGAGGAAAGGATATGAAGAAAAGAAGTAAGGGAGGAATTATGATATAATCAAATACTGGAATGATAAGTATTAAATAAAGAGATTACAGGTATTTTATATTAAAAGATACTGATTGTTTACTAAAAGGAAATTATAAAATGTGGAATTAAGGCTGAAATACAGATACAACTTTTGTTTTTCTGTAAAATGATACTTATGTGTCCCTTTAGTTTAAAAGTAGTAAATGAGTTTAAAACAATATGAGTGGTTAGAAATGAATCATTATTTCTTATCAATTTTTCTGCTATATTCACCACTTAAAAAATCCAAACAATGTTGATCATTTTAATTATTAATTCATTAATTTAATCTTTCATCTTTAGTGTATAGTCTATTGTGCACATCACTTAAATGTTTGAACTCTTTTCGTTTGTTTGTTTTTTGTCCATCATGGATCTTGAACTCTGGCCTGAGCACTGTCCCTTCGCTCTTCACCTCAAGGCTAGCACTCTACCACTTGAGCCACAGAGCCACTTCTGGCTTTTTCTGCTTATGTGGTACTGAGGAATTGAACCCAAAGATTCAACATGCAAGGCAAGCACTCTAGTACTGAGACAACTTCCCAGCCCTGATCTCTATTTTTCCTTCAGACATGGGACTTGACCACAGGGCATGGGTACTGTCCCAGAACTCCTTTGCTCAATGCTAGTACTCTACCATACCAGTTGAAACCACAGTGCCATTTCTTGTTTTTAATGGTTAATTGTAAATAGCAGTCTCATGGGAACTTTTCGGCCCAGGCTGTCTTTAAAACACCAAATTCATTTCTCAGCCTCCTGAAATGGTAGGATTACAGGTATAAGCCACCTGAACCCAGCTCCTCATTTTTTTTAATGTTATATGTTTAGTTCCCCCTCAAATACATACAAAGTGAGATGCAAATTAACTTTAAATGAACCACCAATTGAGGATGTTGAGATTACAAGTGATTGCAATTTTTTTTACATTCTTTTATATGTGGGCCTTGAACTCAGGGCCTGGGGGCAGTCCCTGTTCTTTTGTGCTCAAGGCTATCACTATACCAGTTTGAACCAGTGCTGCTACCAGTTTCTTGCTAACCAGTTTATGAGATAATAGTCTCACAGACTTTCTTACGCAGGTTGTCTTTAAAGCTCAAATATCAGATCTCAGCCTCCTGTGGTGCTATGATTACAGGCATGAGCCACTGGCACCAGATTTTTAAAAAAGGGACAACAATTCATATGCCAGAAGCTTTGACTTATGCCTATAATACTACCTACTCTAGAGGCTGAGATCTGAAGATGATGATTTGAATCTAGTGGTGCAAAAATGTCTCTGTGAATCTTTTATCTCCCATAAACTGTTCAAGAAAATCCAGAAGTGAAGCTTTGGCTCAAGTGGTAGAGTGTACACTTGAGCAAAAAAGAAGCTCAAGGATAGTACCTAGATCCTGCAATCAAACTCCATTCTTACACACACGCACACACAAACACACACACACACACACAAACATACACACACACACACACACACACACACACAAACCCAAAAGCAAATAGAAAATATGAAGAAATCAATGAAAAATTTTAATATTGTAAGGACTTTTGGGTTTAGAGTTATGACTTAGTTGGTAGGACAATAGCTGTTGATTGAAACTATCATGTACCAAGGACATAAAAATGGAATTATCTGCTCTGTATTTTCCTATTCTCATATGTTCTTATTAGGGAACTCTCTTCTTTTTAAAAAAATTGTTTTAGCGGTGATATGTATGTCAGGTAACTAGTACATTTCCTTCCTTTTACGTAATCTCATCTGTTCCCCCATTCTCTTCCATACCCTCTCTCCCATCTTGACCCTTGACTTGCATGGTTCACTTTCATCAATGTCCAGTACAGACAGAGGGCTCTGCTGCTGCAATATTCTGTGTCCTTCCCCCATCTTCCCTGTATATTATGTGAAGAATACAGACTCATCAGAAAATGAAAAGACAAATTAAGAAAAGTCCCTTTGTTTTCTTATTGGAACTCATATATATATACAGAGAGAGAGAGAGAGAGAGAGAGAGAGAGAGAGAGAGAGAGAGAGAGAGAGAGAGAGAGAGAGAGAGAGAGAGAGAGAGAGAGAGAGAGAATTATATAGAAAAGGTGCTTGAGTATTACAACTTGGTGATTTTCGCCAAAGGCTTCCTCTTCTGTTCTTACTATATATGATGCCTAGAGTCCTGTACAGTATGTCATATCCCATTGTGTTTTAAACCTTTCTTTTGCATATCAGGGGAAAATGTACCATTTGTCAATTTGATGTTGGTTAACTTTCTTAATATGATTTATTCTAGTGTCCTCCATTTCCCTGCAAATTTCATTATTTTATCCTTTCTAATGGCTCTGTAAAATTTCATTGTATATAGAGAGCATAATTATTGGTTCCATTCATTTATTGTGGGGCATCTGGGTTGTGTACATTTCTTGTCACTGTGAATTGAGCAGCAAGGAACATGGTTGTGCAAATGTCCTTGCCATTTTCTAGTTTCTCCACTTCCCCACCATCATTTGCTGTCTGAATTCAAGATATTTGGATAAGATGGTATCTCAGGATTACTTTGATATTTATTTTCTTTATGGCCTGGGATGATGAACCTTTCCTGAGATGTTTCTTTGCCATTCTTACCTCTTCTTCTGAGAAGTCTCTCCTTAGCTCCTCTGCCAATTTGGTGATTGGTTTATAAGTTTTGGGTGGTGTAGTTTCCTGAGATCCATGTATACATTGAAAATTAGCCCTTTGTCTAATGTATTGCAGGTAAATATCTTTTCCCAATTTGTTGGCTGTCTTTTTAGTTTAGTGGCTATGTCCCTAGCCTGTGTAGGTTTTTTCATGTGATGTAGTCCCATTTGTTGGGTCTCTCTCCTACCTGTTGTGCCCCTGGAATTCTATTCAGGAAGTTCCTGCCAGTACCTATAAGTTCTTTTTTTTTTTTTTTTTTTTTTTGGATCCGGTCATGGGCCTGAACTCTGGGCCTGGGCACTGTCCCTCAGCTCTTCAGCTCAAGGCTAGCGCTCTACCACTTGAGCCACAGCAACATTTCCGCGTTTTTTTCTTTTTGCTTATGTGGTGCTGAGGAATCGAACCCAGGGCCTCTGGCATGCAAGGCAAGCGCTCTACCACTGAGCCAACTTCCCAGCCCCAAGTTCTTTTTTTTTTTTAATGATTACTTTAATGGTAAAAATTTTATTTACTTTTATAAATACATCACAAGACAAAACTTTTCAAAAATACTTTCCCCCCCAAAAAAATTTTAAAAATAAAGGAAAGCTCGTAATAGGTAGGCAGACTGTCTTGAGTCCTCTTTTTGTTCTTAAGGAGAGCTCTCTGCAGTGTAGGACAGGACAATTGCCGCACACCCAATACTGCCATGGGTTTGGCCTTGGGGAGAGAAAAGGCCAGCCTGGACTGAGTGTACTCTCCTGGTCACGGCCATACTTACACGTTCTAGTATCTATAACACTATCTTTGATTATCTAGTATGGATCCTATTATAGTTGGGCTATGCTGTATACAATGTTAACCATTGAGAACATATATCTCTCTCTGCATATATGTCTGAATTATAAAGTATAAGTTGGACTCCAAGTTCAACAAACACAAGTTATTCTCTATGTGTTCCCAGTGTCCCTATGAGGATCTCTCAACAGCTGTTCATTTTTCCTGTTTAGATAACATTAAACACCATAGTTTTGCTAGGTCAAGAATAAAGATGAGGGGTGAAAATAAACTTTTGCCTTTAAATAGCTTATGATCCTCAACCCTAAAAGAGGAGTGAAATTAGAAAACATTTTGTTGTTGTTGTTGTCTCCAGAGCGATTACTCCATTACTGGTGAGGCCTGTGAGGTGTGGGGTACACTCCCAGCCTCCCCCATGCCTCAGGCAGGCGCGGCAGGTGGAGGCGCACACTGGGCCACCCCGTTCGCATCACAGGGCTCACAACGCAGGAAGGGGCCCACGTCACAGGCGGCCCGCGGAGCAGGGCCAGGGGGTGAGCAGAGCTGCCCCTAGCACGAGTGTGCCTGATGCATGGCAACCGTCGCAGGGGCCAACTGGAGTAAGTGGATACAGGGTCGAGGCACACAGTGCAAAATTGCGGGAAATGGAGCGCAACTACCAGTGCTCGGCATGCAGCTGCCCAGCTCGCACCTCAGCACCTATAAATTCTAATGTCATCCTTATTCTGTCTTATAGTAGTTTGGCTGATTTTAATGTAGGCAATCCATTTTGAGTTGATGTTAGTGCAAGCAGAGATCCACTTCTAGTTTTCTGCCTATAAATGTCCAGTTTTCCCAACATCAATACTTGAAAAGGCTATGGTGTGTGTGTGTGTGTGTGTGTGTGTGTGTGTGTGTGTGTGTGTGTGTGTGTGTGTGTGTGTGTGGTGTGTGGGGGGGTCGTGGGGCTTGAACTCTGGGACTCGGAGCTACCCTTCAGCATTTCATCTCCAGGCTAGTACTTGAACCACAGTTCCACTTCCCATTTTCTTGTGGTTTATTGGAGCTAAGAGTCTCATGGACTTCCCTGGCCCTGCTGGCTTTCAACAACCATCCTCAGATCTCAGCCTTCTGAGTAGCTAGGATTAATGGCATGAGCCACAGGCACCCGGAAAGGCTATGTTTTTTCCACACTACATCTTTCGCTCTTTTGTCGAATATCAGATGATTGTAAGTATGTGGTTTTATTTATGTGGTCTTTTCATCTTTTTAAATACTTTTTTATTGTAAAAATAATGTGCAAAGCGGTTACAGTTACATAAGGTAGGTAATGAGTTCATTTCCTCTCAAGCATTGTTACCTCCTCCTTTGTATTCCCCCTACCATCCCTACCCTTCCACCTCCACAACTACTCCTTTCCATCCACCCTCCCCACTCCCTGCCTAAATTGTAAAGTTCGTTTTTGAACATAGTGTCTTGATCTCATTGTTAAAATTGGTCTATCCCTAGTTAAGCATTTGGATTTTTCCCTTCACCTCCCAATGCTAGAGAAATGTATATACAAGATACAGGGCACCAACATCAAAGAAACAAACAAAAAAAACACATAACTTAGGTTTCAAGATTGGGTGGAAGAATGATTACTGTTGACTTAATTTGATAAGTGTTCTTTAGTTTTTAATGGTAAGGCTTATTAACTCAAAGGGGGAGCAAAAACATTCAGAATAGTAGAATGTGGCTACTACTCATTTGATGTGTGTGGATAGATTATGATTAATAAAAATATATCTATTAACTCCCAGTGGTAGACTGCTATGCTAACTGGGAGGAGACTTTGGTAATGCCAGGGGTTTGAATACTGGTAATGAAGCAGAATATAAGGGGAGATCATTTGCTAAGGATGTAACTTCCTAGGCTCGTAACAAATACATTGTAGTAGAATGCTAAGTGATGATCAACTGAGCACCAAATTTTATTTGTTGACTTCTTTGTTTTGTGAAGTCCAGGGGTTTGAACCTAGAACCTGGGTGCTGTCCCTTAATTTTTTCTCAAGGCTAGTGTTCTACCAGTTGAACCTCAGCTTCATGTCCATAATTTTAGTGGATAATTGGAGATCAGTCTTTCCAATTTCCGCTTTGGGCTTGCTTCAAACCTGATCTTCAGGTATCAGCCTCCTGAGTAGCTCGCATTCCAGTTGTGAGCCACCAGAGCCTGGCTAGAATCACATGTTAAAAGTATTCACTAGGTGAATCAGACGTGTCTAGCTACTATTTGAGAACTTTGGTTCCAGTGGGTCATGTCAGATTTAGAATAACATCAGAATTTTTCTTCTTGTAACCTGCAGCATCCAATATCTATATCATTTATTCCGATCTTCATGTCTGATCTTTTTTTTCTTCATTGTACCTTTTTTTCTTACTTCACAAGCAAGCACGTCAGTGATGTTTTCCTTTTCTGAAGCAAGTTACGTCCTTTCCCATCACTGAGGAATGTACTTGCTGTTCTTACTGCCTGGAGTACCTGCTTCTAGTTAATTGCATGGATGATGGCTCTCAGGTTAATTGTCTCCTCCTCAAAGATATCTCCTCACATACCTGCTGTGAGGTTGTTGCCACAAAACTACCAATGTCATGTCCCTGATATATAGAAATTATCATTATGATTTCTGGTTTTATTTTCAGCATGAAATTGATGAGGTGAGAGCCACATTCACTTGTTTCTCCAACACCTATAATAGTGCCTGGACCTTAATGCTCAGGAGCCTTGCATGGGGATCAGCCTTTTCCAGCTCAATTTATCCTAGCTTCTGGTCAGGACAGCTCTTGAAGCTGATGTCTGGTGGTTAGCAGTCATTCCCTCTTGTTCTTTGTGCCTTTCTGTGTTGCTGAGTCCACCTCAGAGCAAGATCAGTGCCTGACACTTATTTGCTGCTATGGAAAGATTGGTATGACATCATACAAGTTATGGGAATTGTTTTGTGAAGCTGTGTGAGGAGACACATCCCCATACAAGTTCTCCAAGACAAGTGTTTCCCATGCCCAGGAGTGGATTCCACAATTCAGCATCCAAACTATCACCTACTCCCTGATGCACTCAGTGTATATTCCCATTTCCATTAAAAAAAGAAAAATTCAAGATATGCCTTTGATGATTTGTCATTGAATTACTGAAACAAAGTATATAATTTGGGGGCTGGGAAGGTGGCTCAGTGGTAGAGTGCTTGCCTTGCATGCATGAGGCCTTGGGTTCGATTCCTCAGCATCTCATAAGTAAAAAGAAAATAAGCCTGAAGTGGCACTGTGGCTCAAGTGGTAGAGTGCTAGCCTTGAGCTGAAGAGCTGAGGGATAGCGTCCAGGCCCAGAGTTCAAGCTGACAACCGGACCCCCGCCAAAAAAAAGTATATAATTTTATGTATTTGTAAGTCTTTGTCCATCTCTCTTGAGCCCTGGGCATATTTCTATGTGTTTGCAGCTTGGAAAGGGAAATAAGGTTTAATTCAGGATAGTCAAAAACATTTTGGGAGGGAATACCAACATTCCATCTGATGTTCTACAGATGGCCATCTTGGCAAAGGAACTAAGTAGACTGTTATAGCATAAGAGACTTGTCCTGATTTCTACTGACTTTCCTCTGGGGTCACAGAGAGTGATCCTAGTGCATATGTGTCCCTTGGCTACACCCGAGGGACCAGGTCTCCTCTGAAAATCTAATGGCATGGGGGTAAAAGAAATTAAAACACAGAACCCAGCTTCCCACATTACTAGGATTACAGGCCTAAGTCTCATATACTAACTCATAACAGCCTTTTTATACATCGTTTAGCCTTTTTCAATATATTCAACTCATAGACCGATATACAAATATATGTTAATATTTATTGATCTATTTATAATCAGTGTTATATCTAGAAACACAAAAATATATATTCAAATAATTATAATCAAAGTTATATTACCACTTTCCCCAATAATGTTTTACAGTAATATTATGTGAAAAAATGCTTACTATTGAAAATGTTAAAAGCCCTTGTAGTATGAAAAATCATATTCGATCTTATACATCATATAATATACTATATAAAATGTAATGAATATAGCATGTATTTCCATATATCTGATTTAATTACTTCCTGATGTTGTGTTTGTCCATCTATGTAAGCCTTCTTTCTTCTATTGATGATGGCTTATACTTTCCAGTGTCGATATTTCCTATGTATTTTGTCAAATATATTCAGCCCTAAGTAGATTTTTTATATTAACGGAGCCAAATTTTTCTTCAATATTTCCCAAAGCACAATGAATATGTATAGAGGCTTGAACTCATTGTTGGAAGAAAGTCCCACATACCACTATAAGTATTGTAGCATTTGTCCCAATTGACAGAACAGCTTTCTAGGTCATCTGATCTGGTATGTCCTAAAGCTTTTGTAACCACCTTATCACCCCATGCAGGCATGGCCTGGCTTCCTTGCAACTCCCTGTGCACTTAACCGTTCCCTTTATATCTAGTAGTCTCTCTTGTTCAGCCCGCTGTCACTTTGTGTTTGCCCACACACAGAACACATGTGCATGGTGCTTTACATTGTAGGTGAAAAAAAAACACATTTAAGACTCATGAATTGTATAACATAACATAGACATTGACATTTTAATAACGTTAGAAAAATAATAGAGACGTGGAGAGAGTGGGCATCCTTGTCTTGTTCCTGAGTTAAGAGGAAATGGCTTTAGTTTTTCACCATTGAGTATAATGCTGGCTGTAGGTTTGTCATATACAGCCTTTATTGTATTGAGGAATGTTCCATGGATTCCTAATTTTTCCAAAACCTTCATCATGAAGGGGTGTTGGATCTTGTTGAATGCTTTTTCTGCATCTATTGAGATAACCATGTGGTTCTTATTCTTGCTCCTGTTGATGTGATGAATAATATTAATTGATTTGCGTATATTGAACCAGCTTTGCATCCCTGAAATGAATCCTGTTTGATCATGTGGTATGATTTTTTGGATGAATTGTTGAAGTCGATTGGCCAAAATTTTGTTGAGAAGTTTTGCATCAATGTTCATCAAAGAAATGGGTCTATAGTTCTCTTTCTTTGAGGAGTCCCTGCCTGGTTTTGGGATGAGGGTTATGACTGCTTCATAGAATGTGTTCGGTAGTGAGCTTTCTCGTTCAATTTCATTGAAGAATTGGAAGAGTATTGGTGTGAGCTCTGCTTTGAAGGCCTTGTAAAATTCCGCTGTAAAACCATCTGGTCCTGGACATTTCTTAGCTGGGAGGTCTCTTATTGCTGTTTCTATTTCAATGCTTGATATGGGCCTGTTAAGCTGGTTTAACTCATCTTGGTTTAGTTTTGGCATGTCAATATTTGCTAGGAAAAGGTCCATTTCTGTCAAGTTCTCAAACTTATTAGCATAAAGTTTTGAGAAATATTCCCTTATAATTTTCTGAATGACATAGCTAGCAAGATCAATAGAAAGCCCACCGATTGGGAGAAGATTTTTACTAGCCATACAACGGACAAGGGTCTCATATCTAAAATATACTTGGAACTCAAAAAATTAAACCACCCAACAACAAATCCTCAAAGAAACAACTGCCCAATAAATAAGTGGGCGAAAGACTTAAAGAGAAGCTTCTCTGAAGAAGAAAGAAGGATGGCCAATAGACACATGAAGAAATGTTCAACATCCCTAGCCATAAAAGAAATGCAAATCAAAACAACTTAGGTCCCATGGTTTCCCTTATTTGCAATATCTAGTATAGGTATGAGTCAAGCGGAAAAGGTCAGATAATGTGATGTTAGGAAAATGAACCCTTAAATATGTATTTTAATGTTTTCGTTTCTTTCATGCATGTGTTTCTAACGCATTTATAAGATTATTTCTTTGTTGCTTTGTATGTCCCTCCCCCACAGTGCAACCCCCACTTTCACTATATTTGATGTCAGTATAACATGTGGAGGAGATGGTGACAAACAAGTCGTTTAAGGATTCAGGTGTACCTGTTGCAACAATGAGAAGTACAAAATGTCATGTCAAAACCAGCTTTACAATGTCGGTGTGGGGGGGAGGAGGGTATGATTGTGTGGGGGTAGGGGGGAGGCTGGGAAGGGAGGTGAAGGGTAAACAAAGGAGTAGGCTGCAATGCTTGGTAAGTAATGTATGCATTATCCTGCCCATGTAATTGTAACCCCTCTGTACAGTATGTTCTCAAATAAAATTAAATTAAATTAAAAAAAATAAGTAGAATGATCATTTTACAACAATCAGGACCAAAAAGAAATATAAAGATTTTCTAAAGAAGAGGGGAAGCAATCTCTAAATCTGGATTGTCTTCTAAGTTGCCTTCAGACACATATTCTGCCTCAGACTCCTCAAAGGGATCTACTTCCTCATTAAAGGCAGTATTTTCTTCCTGAGTCTAGGGAGGGACAGATTCTTATTTCTCAATTGGAAATTGGATCTCCAGCAGCAGGACAGATTGGTCTGGATAATCTGTGAGGACAGATTCCCTTTCCTCAACTGAATCTAGACTTTGAACCTAACATTGGTTTTCCTGAACTTAGACTGGGGTCATTTTCCATTAGCATATATTTACCCTGCACTCCAAAACCAATACTTTTTTTACTGGTTTGGATGTGATCTAGGTGAATTGTGAACATCAATGGAAGACATGCTGGATCATCTTCCTTGGTGGTATGTGCATGTACACCTACATCACATGTGGCGTTCAGAACCAGTGGGATGTCCACAGGACTCAAAACCTACTTGAGCCTTTCTACACATTGAAAAAGCCTCTATGTTCACATGCTTTCTAGAGTCCAGTTTTGGCTCCCAATCTCCATCAGTCACCATAGGCGACATCACAGATGGGTTTTTTATCTGTAGTTCAGCAGGAAGTTCTCTACATTGACAGAAACATAAGAATGGAAATAGGTACAGGAATCTTAGAGTAGACTCTAGAAGTTAAAGTGTGACTAAACTTCTATGAGGATTTAATAGGAGAAGCTGTAGAACTTGAGTTTGGACTGAACACTGATGAGAAGGTAAGGTGTTTCTAATGAGTGGTTATGTCCAAGTTCTTTTAAAACGGGAACAGACATTACTAGGCATAGAACATCCATAAAAGGACATTTTGCCAAGCTGGGTAGTACAAAGGGCTCTTGGACAAGCAGGCCCATCCCTTGAGACCTAGGTTCCATCCCTACTCACAAGCTCTAAGGCATCTAAACAAGTACTACTTACTCTTTTTCTTGGTCTCATGGGTCATGCTTTGCTCCAGCTGGTCCAGAAGGATATGTAAGCAGGACAGCAATTCTGAAGAGGGCATGTTGAGCTTGTCATACTTTGTAAGTTTTTTTAGGATGTCAAGTTTCTTGTGCTCAAAAATCATCATGGTAGAAGTCCATCCAAATAGTTAAGACGGAACAATCGATGCTGTTGGCAAATTGTTGACAAGGAAAATGAGAGTCTGCCCTCTCCATCCTGAGCTTTCTACCATAGACCCTTTCTGGCAAGACTAGAATGTTGGGAAGTGGGAAGAGACTCCTGGAAGCAGGATGCTGCTCACAACCCACTTCTAGAAATTTCTAATACAATCCTCCAAAATTCTCCCTGTGATGGACAGAGAAAGTTGTTTCCCCACTGTATCTGACTTGCTACACACAACCCTCCCTGTCATTGAGGGCTTGTGATCCATGCGGGCCTGGTCATAAACAGAAAACCCTGTCATAAAAATGGCTCAAGCAGAGCTGAGCTCAGGTGGCTCATGCCTGTAATCTTAGCTACTCAGGAGGCTGAGATCTGAAGATCCCAGTTCAAAGCCAATCTAGGCAGGAAATTGTGTGAGACTCCTATCTCAATAAACCACTAGAAAACCAGAAGTGGCACTGTGGCTCAAACAGTAGAACACTCGTCTTGATTTGAAGAATGCAGGGACAGTGTCCAGGCGCAGAGTTCAAGTCACATGACCAACAAAAACAAAAGTGACTAAAGCGAAAAGAGCAGGTGTATAGCTCACTTTGTAGAGCACCTACCTAAAATACATGAAGCCCTGAGTTTAATTGCTAGTATTGAAAGGAGGAAAGGATATGAAGGAATGGAATGAAGAAAAGAAGGAAGGGAGGAATTTTGATTTAACCAAATACTGGAAAGATGTGAAGTATTAATTAAAGTTATTACAGGTATTTTATATGAAAAGATACTGATTGTTTACTAAAAGGCAAATTATAAAATGTGGAATTCAGGCTAAAATACATGTACAAATTTGTTTTTCCGTAAATTGATATTTACATACTTCTTTTGTTTAAAAGTAGTAAATGAGTTTAAAAAATCGAAGAGTTGTTAGAAATGAATCATTATGTCTTATCACTTTTTCTGCTACATTCACCACCTAAAAATTGAAACAATGCTGATAATTTCAATTATTAATTTATTAATTTAATCTTTCATCTTTCGTGTATATTCTATTGTACACATCATTTAATTATTTGAACTCTTTTTTTGTTTGTCTTTTGTCAATCATGGGTCCTGAACTCTGGGCCTGGGCACTGTCCCTTAGCTCTTCACCTCAAGGATATCACTATACCACTCGGACCAAAGTGCCACTTCTGGACTTTCTGCTTATGTGGTACTGAGAAATTGAACCCAAAGGCTCATACATGCAAGGAAAGCACTCTACCACTTAGCCACCTTCCCAGCCCTGAACTCTGTATTTTTTCCTTTAGACATGGGGCTTGAATACTGGGCATGGGTGCTGTCCCAGAGCTTCTTTGCTCAAAGTTAGCACTCTACCATACAAGTTTAAACCATAGTGCCATTTCTTGTTTTTTAATGGTTAATTGAAAATAGCAGTCTCATGGTAACTTTTCTGCCCAGGGCTGGCTTTGAAACACCATCCTCATTTCTCAGCCTCCTGAGAAGGTAGGATTACAGGCGTGAGCCACCTGTACACTTGTGCTCATTTGTTTTTCTTTTAACTGTAATAAAAGTTTAGTTCCCCCACCTAAATACGTGCACACTGAGATGCAATTTGGCTTTAAATAAACCACTAGTTGAGGATGCTGAGATTACAAATGATGGCAAATTGTTTTTAACTTTTTGTAATATGTGAAGCTTGAACTGAGTGCCTGGTTGAAATCTCTGTTCTCTTGTGCTCAAGGCTATCACTCTACTAGTTTGGCCCACAGTGCCTCTTTTAGTTTCTTGGTAACCAGTTAATAAGATAATAGACTCACAGACCTTCTTACCAAGGCTGTTACTAATCCTCGATTATCAGATCTCAGCCACCTGAGTTGTTATGATTACCGGCATGAGCCACTGGCACCAGTTTTTTAAAAGGCAACAACAGATTACTTTAGGGGAGGTTGCAGGAGGAAAGAGCTAGAGGCTAAACAAGCTCTCACATAGAAAATAGTTGTAGTGTTCCAGTGAAGAGTCCTAGGCCAGAGAATTACTAAGTGTGCCATCACAGTACAGAGAGTTTGGCCAGAGAGGGAAAATACAGGCAAGGAGACATATCTGAGCACTTGCCATTAGCTGCAGCTGCAGTGGCGGCAGCAATGACAGCAGCCTAGCCACCAAACGAACAACACAGAGTCTGGGACAATGGTGCCAGAAACAGCAGGTGACAGGATTCTTCTTAAAACCAGAAAGGGCTGACAAGTAGCAGGTATCTTCTTCCTGCAGATCACAGACCAGAGACAACCCAGGCACCAAGACTCCAGGGTGAGTTGAATCCTGACATACTCACCTGCACTCACCCCCGGAGGTCTCCATATTTGATATTGAAAAGGCCCAGCTGAGGAGCTAGCTCCAACTCAGGCCTTGGAAAAAAAAAAACAAACGAGTCATTTAGGAAGTCACAGGTACCTGACCTGACCTGCCAGGCTCAGCTCCTACCTGGGAAAAGTCACCCAGCCCAAGCAGACAAAGCTCTGCCATGAGGGGAGTGACGTTCTTCACTGGGTAACAGAGCCAGAGGCTGCCCCTCCCTACAGCAGCCTAGACAATCAAGTAAAATTCAGTAAACATAAACCCTGAGAATGGCTCCAGGCTGGGCTCTGTGAGTGTCTCAGAAGCTACCCCTCAGGGAAAAGCTACAATTTGCTGAAAGGCCTCATTTCTACCCAGAACCTAGCCTCATCACAACTTCTTCAAACTAGAGGAAACAGCCATCTCCCTCTTTTGTGAAACTCAAAGCAGATCTCTCTCTCATTGAACTAGCCTGGGAGGAGGATCACAAAATCCTGGGTAAAGCAGAGCATTTTTCTGCCTGCTCAAACAAATTGACTTAAGAAAACAATCTAGCCACAGGCAAAAAAAAAAAAACACAAGCAGATTAGAGACTCCATCAAGAGACTGGTTACAGACACAGGGAGATACAGGATCTTCCCATCTAATCCCTCCGCGCCCACCCCCAAAGAAAAGAGCTCTTTGTTGTACCTTTTTTGTTTTTTTGTTTTTTTAAAAAATTGTTTTCTATTAATCTTTTTTTCTCCCCTCCTATTTTTTATTTTAGGTGTATATGTGTGTGTGTGTGCTTTGTTTAAATCTCTACTGACCTTTTGGTCCTTTTTTCCTTTTTTTTTCTTTTTCATTCTTTTCATTTTTCTTCTGTTTCCTTCTTTTTTGTGTGACTTAATTGCTGTTCTGCTCATCCTCAGATATATGCCGTCATCAAATATTAGACTGAAAGACCATAGTCCCCTAGGATACTTTCATCAATGGGAGGGCACCCCAGAATCTCAGGCTCCAGGCCGGGAGATGCAATAAACAAGTGGAGTTTATTTGACGTTTGCGCAAACGGACTCTCTGCCATGGTCAGTCAGAGAGCCCTGAGCAGCGGTTACAAGCCTTTTTAAAGGCAAAAAAAAAATGATTAAAGCATAACACAAAGCATCCCATGATTGGTCCATTTAAAGGTCACCATATACGCCAAAAATCACTTTGCCAAGCGGGAAATTTTGTAACACTTTTTGTAAAACATTTGGCTCATGGTTGGTTTAAGGGGGGTTTACATGGTTACAGGCCTATGATTGGTTGACATTTGGCTTTGCTTGGGGTCTTGCCAGGTGGTCGTTATCTCAAGGTCCTGTCTGGGGTATTTCTAAATGGGAACTGAGGAACACGTACTGTCTGTTCTTTATCTATGACCACTGACCTTGTTCTGGGGCCGGCATCTGGTCTCTGAAACTTCTTAACTCATTTCTGGGAAGGAAGGGTCAGTGCTAGCGTAAGCAAGTTTACAGAAGCACAATCAGCAGTTAGCAAGTTAGTAATGGTAATGGGCAATTTTTTATCTTTCATTCCCCCCTTCTTCTCTGGACTAATTTTAATTAGTGTGGGGTGTCAGTTTTTCTGAGTGCTTGGTATTGAGATCTCAGAACTAATAGATGGACTGTGCTGATTTTTTTTCTTTTACAAAAGATACCAATCTGTTGAGTATACCATTTGCAACATACTCCTACCATTTGCTACATACTTAAACTTTCTGAGGTTTGTCTTAAAGACAATTTTTAAATTTATCCAATTCCTTTTCCAAGGCTTTCTTTACCATTTGCTACATACTTGAACTTTCTGAGGTTTGTCTTAAAGACAATCCTTACTTTTTAAATCCTTTCTTCTCCAAAGAGGACATTTTTTCCCCAATTCCTTTCTCAAAACTCTCTTTACTACCCTCCTCTTTGTTACAATTCCTTGAGCTTCTTTGTGGCTACAGTTTAAAACTTCCCAATTTTTCCTGTGGCTTGTGAAACCAAGTTATCTCAGAACAACCTCAAGGTACCACTGGGCTGGAGAAGCTTGCTAGATTTTAAGGCTAAGAGTATTACTTCCATTGATAACACACTCAGGTTATTACCATACCAGAGCCAAACTAGGCTGTGACCATAGAGTGGATTTCCAGTCACTATGCACTGAAGTACCTAAGGCAAGCAAGCCAGTGATATCCTTGTCCCCAATATCCACTGTGGGAAGAGAGGGTTTCTGGATATCACCCAAAAGAATGTCCCACAAGATCTTAGGTTTAGCAGCAGTCAACCAGGAAGCAGACTCAGGTCATGGAATCAGGAAGGAGTTTCTCCAGGTGGTTGTCAGGACGTCGTCGAACTTTACCCATTAGGGTATGCAACAGCAGCAGCAGCAGCAGTAGGGTCTCTCAGTGGCTCCAAGGGACTGTCATACCTCATGCTGGGCTGTAAATTCCTACACAGACTGGTTAAGGATACATTGCATAGGCTTGGCAGACTTTGATCCTGCTAGTTTTTAAGATCTTTAAACAATAGTCCAGGACAATTTACCAAAATCACAACTTTTTTATTAACCAGATATTTTTGTAAATAGACACAGAAGGCTCAGAAGGCTTAGTCTTGTAGCCATCTCTGACAGATGCAGTCTCCACACCTTGCACACCGACAACTATTAACACTATTCTTTATGCCTTTTTTAAAAAAATTATTTTATCTATTTTGCCTCATTTTTTCAAAACTGACTATGGACCCTTGATCTTAAAATGGGGGTAGAAGGGCGAAGTTCCATCTTCTGTAACTTCTTCAAGCTGACTTCAGGGGCATTGATCTTACTTAGCCAGGAACCTATAACCTTAGCCTATTTTACGAAGAGGCTATCAGGGTTAGATGTCATTAAGAACAATATTTAACTTTTGTCAACTGCACAGACCTTTTCTCCGGCTACAGCAATGTAGCTTGTTTAGCATTCTGGTTTGCAAAATCATCTTTCTAGATGGCTTAGGGATGTGATCTCTAATGATCCCAACAATGCCTAAGTTATCTTTGCAGGCCTTTAGACAGATATCAATAGAAATACACTCTCAGGTTTACAAAATTTTTCCTGAGCAGATGAACTTCATGTAACTAGTGTCAGCTCAATTAGAGCTGCCAATTAGAGCTTTTGGCACATAAAGGGGTTGAGATTTAAACTATCCCCCACATTTTATAACATTAATTTTTTACTATCACAGAGGACTGGCAAGTTCCTGTCCCTTACAAGGTAGTCATGAACATTAGGCATGCTTACAAACTATCTCCCATGACCTCCTGGCTCTGACCAGTTTTGAAGGGCCACACAGAAATGATTCTAGGATCTGACATTTCTGCCATCCAAGCAGTGGCTTACTGTCTCTAGATGTTCCTCCATTGCTTTTGTCCTAGGAGTGTCTTCTCCACATTGGGATAAATGCCTCATTGGCATTTCCCTTTAGCTGGTCGCTCGACCTGAACTCGGGGCCTGAGTGCTGTCCCTCAACTGTACAGTTCAAGGCTAGTACTCTGCCACTATGAGTCCCAAAGCAACTCTGCTTGCTCTTTCAGCACTCTGCTGGCTGAGTAGAGGTGACAGTCTCACAGGGACCTTTTTGTGCCTGGGCTGGCTTTGAACCAGTTTGCAGATCAATGAGTCTTATAAAAGGCCACCTTACTCCAATTAAAAGCAACAAGGCTGTCAACATAGAAGTAGCTTTTAAGCATGCTCTTACCTGAAACGTATTAAGAGTCAAAGTTACATCAAACAAACTTGTAAGAATCCTCTGTGCTTTGCTCTGGGCTTTGCTGGAAAATTAAAAAAAAAAAAAAAACCCTATAAGAGCAAACTAGAATAGCAATCATTTTGATAATACTAATCTTTTTTCTTTGTGTACATTGAGGCCAATGTTAAGAACAATTTTACATTTAAACTTTATATCCAAAAATCCATTTCCTATTTTTTAAGTCTCCTTTAATCTTCTTTTTAATATTGTATACCTCAGTTTTTATTTGCATTTTGAAAAGATCCCTTGAAATCTTGAGGCCAAGTGTCACTCATTACCTCTTGGCTGCTTGTTTTATAACAGATACACATTAAGATTTTTAAACTCAAATGACAATTTTTCCTTAATGCGAAAATAACAATCATCATAACTGAACCAAAAAGCTAGACTTAACACCTTTATAACTTTTAAAAACATCCTAATTGCAGAACATAATTGAAAGTAAGCCACATTATACAAATAACTTTTTAACCCTCTTTTTAAGGCCTTCCTAATTTTAATGTTAACACACGCAAGGGAAGTTTTAGCAATACTAATCAGATCATCACATCACTCATTTTAACCATCATATTTTCAGTGTCTATCTGCAGGGAAAAGAGAGAACAAAGATGGGCCACTCAGCCACTTCTATGGAATGGGCACACACACAATCTGACTCTTTAGGTTTAGATGAACTGCGTTTGTGCCAGCTTGCCCTCTTTCACCATGCGTGGATTATTCCCAGGGATTGTCCCACCATGCATGTCCAGCTGAACTGAACTTCTGCTTGTTCACCCCTCACCCCTAAAGATAGGTCTTCTGTTGGCTTCTAAGTTTTTCCCCTTTTCTTATCTCTTGGTTTTCGAATTAAATACACAGTTTTTAGACAGACAGAAAAAGTAATATCTTTGATGGTGTTAAACTAACCTTTATATTTAAATTTTTAATATTTATCCCCAAATTTTAGCCAAGGGAACTAGATCCCAAAAAGCCAATGCATTTTTGTTAAGCCAGATAACTTGATTACAGTATAAACAGTCTTATGCATTTAAAACATTAGTTTTTTAAAATACCAGATTTTCTAATTTGCAAGTTAAAGAAACTTTAAAGAGCCATTTAAAACAATGTGAAAAATTTTTAAACATTTTTGTTAATGTCCAAACCTCATAACCTTTTGAACTTTTAAATTTAAACTCACCCAATTGTTACAGCATGCTGACAATTCTTATCTTTGAACACGTTCACAGACACACAAAAAACACTCACACAGATCTTAAAGCGCGAAAAAATCAAAATCAGTCATACGTACACCTTTTAAAGTTTTTAAACAAAAATTTAAGACAGTATTTCTTTTAAACTAGGTACCTTTGTTGGGCTTTATTTTCCCAGAGCTTGTTTGTCTAGCAAGGCAATTCACTAATTAGTCTCTTGAATCCCTTCTGTTGGAGGAGAGCTGGGGGAGGGGGTCACCTAAAACTAAACTAGTCAGATTTTTTTAATCCAATTTTAGACAAGAGCACTTCACAAATTGTTACATTGTCAGGACTAGCTGAAAAAGTCCAAACCAGGCACACAGCCTTCTACACCCTCCTTGCCGGCAGCCTCCACAAGGAGAAAATGCAGCCTGAGGCTTGAAGGGAACCAAACTAGCCCAGCTGGAACTTTTATTCTCCCAGAGATGTTTAAATAAATAAATAACAAAAATACAGATAAACACAAAAAACAAGGATCCACATTTAAAACTGGTACCAATTCTAAAACAGAAATAGACAAAAACTGAAGGCTGAGTTGGGGACTAATGGGCCCAAGTTCATTCCTACCGGAACCCTGTGCTGCTCCCACTCAGCAAGCTGAATCCAGAGTCTGCTGAGTGAGCCTGCCACACTCACCCAGAACTTCCCTACCCCAGAAAACATAAAACAAACACACACACTAAAGTAAACAAGACAAACAAGTGGCCACAAAGACAAAATCAAGACTCAGTGAATGGGGCTACATCTCACCACCATTCGCTTACAAGGGGACTCAACACCCCCTACTCACCTCCGGAGGATTTTTCTTTTAGATTCCTGCAGACGTTGACTGAGGGGCCTTCCAAGGCAGAGGAGAATTCCCAGTCATCTTGGGGCAAAGGAAAACTAAAACCCCTAGCAGCCGTCCCCTCAGACTGACAGGTTCTCCCCCACGCTCAGACCCCCCTGAACCAAGGCCCAAGGCTGAGATCTAACTGGGGCCACTTGCAGGTGGTCAGTGGCAGCTTCATAATTGACAAACAAGCAAGTTACAAAAACAGAACCAGCAGTTTTTGTTTTCAAACGAACTAGGACAGGGTCTCGGGGTGTCCTAGGAGGGGACTCACTTGTTGTCCCATCTCTATAGAGAATACAAAACACACATTAAAAACGATTAACACTAAACAGAGACAGACAGAACCAGATGCCGCGCGGCAACCAAGTGAATACAGATGAGGAAGGAAATTACAGATGGGAGTGGCCAGCCGTGCCTTAACTCCCGAGAACAGAGAGACACTCGGATCTCTTCCTTCCTCGAGACGACCCTGGAGCAGCACTCCAGGGCAGGACCAGGGCACTGGGCACGTCTGCTTTTCCCTCTGGCCCAAATACAGATTCAGAGGACCCTGGAGCAGGGCTCCAGGGCGGGACTAGGGTACTGGGCACGTCTGCTTTTCCCCCTAGTCCAAATACAGATTTGGATCCCAGAACGCAAAACGAAAGTGACAAACACACAAGACAAGAGCTCTATCTTACCTCTTGCCGGTCCTGGAATCTGGGGTTTGGGGGCACCTGGTTCCTGGCCAATGCATCAAACAAAAGACCCTAATCCCCTAGGATACTTTCATCAATGGGAGGGCACCCCAGAAACTCAGAATCCAGGCTGGGAGATGCAATAAGCAAAAGGAGTTTATTTGACGTTTGCGCAAATGGACTCTCTGCCCCGGTCAGTCAGAGAGCCCCGAGCAGCGGTTACAAGCCTTTTTAAAGGCAAAAACCCACAAGATTAATGCTTAACACAAAGTATCCCATGATTGGTCCATTTAAAGGTCACCATATACGCCAACAATCACTTTGCCAAGCGGGAAATTTTGTAACACTCTTTGTAAAACAATTGGCTCATGGTTGGTTTAAGGGGGGTTTACATGGTTACAGGTCTATGATTGGTTGACATTTGGCTTAGCGTGGGGTCTTGCCAGGTGGTCGTTATCTCAAGGTCCTGTCTGGGGTATTTCTAAATGGGAACTGAGGAACACGTACTGTCTGTTCTTTATCTATGACCACTGACCTTGTTCTGGGGCCGGCATCTGGTCTCTGAAACTTCTTAACTCATTTCTGGGAAGGAAGGGTCAGTGCTAGCGTAAGCAAGTTTACAGAAGCACAATCAGCAGTTAGCAAGTTAGTAATGGTAATCATCAATTTTTAATTTTTCAATACCTTACCCCCATTGTATACACACTTAATCAAGAATTGTATTACTCAATTCAAAACTTCTTAACCTTAAATTCTGTAATAGCAGTATTATCTCTTTATACCTATATAATTTTTGAGAATCTTTATTTTTTAGTTTTTCATGTATCCTTTCTATCCCTCCCCTCCTCTCATCGTATCCTTTTCTTCTCTCAATATCACCTTAAACTTAGATAATTTTTAAGATTCATTTCTTAAACTTAAATATTCGTTTTTCCCATTTTTCTTGTCTGTTTTATCCTCTCTCCTACTATTCTGTCCAATCCATTTCCCTCTTTGAGATTAGAACTTGGTTAAATTCACTCTCCTTTTGCCTCTCCACATTCTTCTAATCCTATTTTTCCTCACATTTGTCCCTAAATATAATAATTTCTGGTTTGCCAAATTCATCCTTGCTGTTGTTAGCCCATTAATCCATAGTTGTTTGATGTTGAATAGATTGTATCTGTTGAACTAGATTATATCTGCGTACTTTTGCCTGGGCCACTACAGGACTTTGGTTGATGCATGCCTTGAAAAATGGATTCTAGCAGAAAACTGGTGTCACTTCATATCAAATGGGCAGAACAAGCCAGAAAAACACAAGAAAAATGCAGGTCCTGGTATCTCAACTCCCACTCATGATAACCAGGTGACAGAACAGATAATGTGTATTCCAGAGGAGGGTTCCCCAAAAGCTCTATAAATATTACTGGAAAACATGGTGAATGAACATGAATAAAACCTTCAAAGGACTCGGTGTGAACATGATAGGGAGAGAGAGGAAGCAAACCAAAGATCAATACAGTAATCTCATGAGCATGAGGAAGCTACTCAAAGATTGATACAGAAATGCATGAACAGGCTGAGAACACTCAAAGAGAAATACAGGAATTGTATGAACAGGCTGAAAACAGACAAAGAGAATGTCAGGAATTGAGTGAGCAGGCTGAGAAAAGTCAAAGAGAACTACAGGAATTGCATGAACATGAGGAATCTAATCAATGAGTAATACAGGAATTGCAAGGGAGGGACGAGAATAAACAAAGATCAATAGAGGCATTCATGGAATCCTTAAACAGACACCTGAAAAAATTCGGGGAGACCACAAAGGGAATGCTGAATGGAACCTGACAGAAGGAATGGGAATATAAGGAAACCATAACCAAACAACTAAGTGATTTGAAAATAAGCACTGAAGACCAAGTTAAGGAAGTAAAGAAGCTCATACGAGATCTAAAACAAAGCTTCAGCAAAGCATTTGAAGTCATCAAAGACAAACAATTAGAGGAAAATGAATAAAAAACAAAGAAGAAAGTCTTGACAGTAGATTAGACCATGCAGAAGATCGAATCTTGGTGACTGAAGACAGCCTAGATATTATAGAGAAAGAATATACAACTATACAAGACAAATCCAGAAATAGTTTTAGATATATTCAGCAATTGGAATACACCATCAGAAGGCATAATTTGAGAATAATGGGTGTAGAGGAGCACCTAGAGACAGAAGAAAATGGTCTAGGAAATTTGTTTAACAGGATCCTAGCAAAGAAATTCCCAAACATGCAAAAAGATAGGCCTATTCAGATACTAGAAACTTTTAGAACCCCAAATAAACCAGAAGAGAGCAGGACATCCCACTGTCATATTATAATATTCACAAGATCAATTCAGAACAAGGAAAAGATCCTTAAAGCTGTCAAGGAGAAAAGATCAATCATCTATGAAGGGAAACAAATTAGAATAACTTCATTTTTTCAGCAGAGAAAATTAAAGCAAGAAGAGACTGGAAAGATGCATGCCATGACCTAAAGACAAAATATGAACCAAGAATACTGTAAACAGCTAAATTCTCCTTCATAACCAAAGGTGAAATAAAAACCTTCCATAGCAAAGAAAAACTGAAAAAATATATCTCCACCAAACCGGTCCTACAAAAGATACTTAAAGATGTCCTACACAGACAGAACCTACAAGATGACAATAAAGGCAAAGAAACAACACCCAAACTGAGAATCCAAAAACCATAGGAAGAACCAAGTTGCTGCAGCCCCCAAGAAGGTGGATAAAATTGCAGAAACTAGCAAACACTTCTTAGTCCTTTCTCTCAACATTAACGGACTTAACTCTCCAATTAAGCGACATAGACTGTCTAGTTGGATTAAAAAGCAACATCTTTCTATCTGCTGCCTTCAAGAGTCAAATTTTGCCCAAAAAAACAAAAACATTTTCAGTGTTAAAGGCTGGAACAAAATCTACCAAGCAAACGGTCCCCATAAACAGGTGGGAGTTGCAATCCTAATATCAGATAAAATAGACTTCAAATAAAAATTCGTGAGAAGAGATAAAGAAGAACACTACATACGAATTAAGGGATAATTCTTTCTTTCAGGAGGGTATTACAATAATAAATATTATTCGACAAATTATGGATCACCGAAATGTATCCAACAAACACTATTTTTCCCAAAATCTCAAATTGATCCAAAGACAAGTGGTGCCTGGGGGGGGAGGGGAGGAGGGAGGATTGGATAGGGGGTGGGGGGGAGGCTGGGAAGGGATGTGAAGGGTAAACAAAGGAAGAGGCTGCAATGCTTGTTAAGAAATGCATGCATTATCCTGTCCATGTAATTGTAACCCCTCTGTACAGTGTGTTCACAAAAATAAATAAAAAAATAAATAAAATAAAAATTAAAAACAAAGAATTGTTGGGGCCTTTAACAGACCACTTTCCACACTAAGATTAAGTAGACAAAAACTCAACAGAGAAACTGCAGATCTAAAGAACTGCCTAAATCAACTAGATTTAACAGACAACTACTGAATATTTCGCCCAGCAGCCTCAGAATTCACTTTTTTCTCACCACTACATGGAACATTTTCCTAAATAGAGCACTTTTTTTAATTGTGAAAATACTGTAGAGACGGGTTACAATTACATGGGCAAGACAATGAGTACATTTCTCATAAAGCATTGTAGCCTCCTTCTTTGTTTCCCCTTCCCATCTCATCCTTTCCCCGTCCTACCACCCAACCCTCCTCCCCACCCCACCAAATTTGTAAAGTTCGATTTTGACATAATGTATGTCTCGTTGCAATGAGTCCACCTATATGACTATTTGAACGATTTGTTTTTTCCCTTCCCCTCCACAAATGATAACAACCTCAAATACAGTGAAAGCAGGTGTTACACAGTGGGGGAGGCACATACAAAGCAACAAAGAAATAATCTTATAAATGTGTTAGAAAAAATTGCATGAAAGAAAAAAACATTTCAATAAATATCTTAGGGTTCATTTCCCTAATATCAACTTATCTGACCTTTTCTGCTTGACTCAGATATATACTAGTTATTACAAATAGGGGAAACCATGAGACCTATGTTTCTTTGGGCCTAGACTTTACTTAATACAATTTTTCCCAAGTCTTTGCATTTCCAAACAAATGGGGCAATGTCATTCTTTCTGATGGAGGCATAGAATTCCATTGTGTGTATATACCACATTTTCTTGATCCATTCATCTGCTGAGGGGCATCTGGGTGGATTCCATATCTTAGCTATGATAAATAAGGCTGCAATAAACATAGTTGTGCTGGTAGTTTTAGTATGGTCTTGTTTGTGATCCTTTGGGTAAATGAACAAAAGTGGGATTTCTGGGTCATAGGGGAGCTTTATGTGGAGTCGTTTGAGGAAACTCCATACTGCTTCTGTTGTTATTAGCGTTCTTGATTATAGCCATTCTAACTGGGGTGAGGTGGTATCTCAATGCTGTTTTGATTTGCATTTCTTTTATGGCTACAGAGGTTGAGCATTTCTTCATGTGTCTATTGGCCATCCTTCTTTCCTCTTCAGGGAAGTTTCTCTTTAAGTCTTTAGCTCACTTATTTATTGGGAAGTTTTTTCTTTGAAGGTTTGTTGTTGGGGAGTTTATTTTTTTTTTGAGTTGCAGATATATTTCAGATAAGAGACCCTTGTCTGTTGTATGGCTAGTGAAGACCTTCTCCCAATCCATTGGCTTTCTATTGATCTTGCTAGCTATGTCCTTTGCCATGCAGAAACTATGCAATTTCATGGAATCCCATTTGTCCAAACCTTCTTAGATTTGTTGTGTGTCTGGGTCTCTATTAAGAAAATTTCGGCCTGCGTCTTTGGATCTATGTCTGATTTGAGGGAATGTAGTTTTTCTTGGAGAAATTTGGGTGCTCCGTTGTATGGTGAATAGATATTTAGAATTGTAATATCCTGCTGAAGGAGAGATCCCTTAATTAGTATGTAACGACCTTTTAATTTTTTCTCACTAATTTTAATTTGAAGTCTATTTTATCTAATATTAGGATTGCAACCCATGCCTGGTTATGAGGGCCATTTGCTTGGCAGAGTTTGTTTCAACCTTTCACATTGAAAATGTGTTTTTTTTTACGGGCAAGATGTGACTCCTGAAAGGAGCAGATAGAAGGATGTTGCTTTTTGCTCCAAGTAGACAGTCTATGTCATTTAATTGGAGAGTTAAGTCTGTTAATGTTGAGATTTAGGACTGAAGTATTTGGGAGTTGCTGCCATTTTATCCACATTCTTGATGGCTGTGGTTACTTGGTTCTTCCTATGGTTTTTGGATTCTGTTTGGGTGCGGTTGCTTGGCCTTTATTGTGATCTAGTTGGTTTTCTATGTGTAGCACATTTTTAAGAATTTTTCGTAGATCTGGTTTGGTGGAGATGTATTGTTTCAATTTTTCTTTGCTACGGAATGTTTTTATTTGACCTTCGGTTATGAATGATAGTTTATCTGGTTACAGTATTCTTGTTTGATAGTTGTCTTTAGGGCATAGCATAGATCATTTCAGGCTCTTCTAGCATTAGTTGTCTCTGCTGAGAAATCTCAGGTGATTCTAATTGGTTTCACTTTATAGGTAATTGATCTTTTCTCCTTGACAGCTTTAAGGAACTTTTCCTCGGTCTGAATTGACTCTGTGTGGATTATAATGTGACTGTGGCATGTCCTATCCTGATCTGGTCTATTTGTTGTTCTAAAAGTCTCTTGTATCTGAATAGACTTATCGTTTTGGGTATTTGGGAAGTTCTCTGCTAGGATCCTGTTAAACAAATTTACTAGACCATTAACTTCTGTCTCTAGGTGCTCCTCTACACCCATTAGCCTCAGATTAGGCCTTCTGATGTTGTCTTCCAAATGTTTAATAGCTCTATCATATTTCTTGGATTTGTCTTGGATGGTTGTATGTTCTTTCCCTATAATATCTAGGCTATCTTCAATCCCTGAAATTCGATCTTCAGCATGGTCTAACCTACTATCAAGTCTTTCAACTTTGTTTTTTATTTCTTTTCCTTCTAGTTGCTCGGCTTTGATGGCTTCAGAATCTTTGTTGGAGTTTTGTTTTTGATCTTGTATGGACTTGTTTACTTTCTTAATTTGGTGTTCAGTGGTGTTCTCAAATCACTTAGTTGATTGGTTATGGTTTCCTTGGACGCATATTCCTTCTGTTGGGTTCCGTTCAGCATTCCCTTTTGTGGTCTCCCTGACTTGTTTGAGCTCTCTGTTCATGAATTCCTTGAATGCCTTTAGTGATCTTTCTGTATTCTCATCACACTCTCTCAATTCCTCTATTACTCTTTTATTAGCTTCTTCACATTCACACAGTTCCTGTAGTTCTCTTTGAGTGTTTTCAGCCTCTCATGCCATTCATGACTTTCTCTTTGACTGATCCCAGCCTGTTCACACAATTCCTTTATTTCTCTTTAAGTGTGCTCAAGCTACTCTCGCAATTCCTGTATCAATCTTTGAGTAGCTTCCTCACACTCATGATATTCTTTATTTTGCCTCCTCTCTCTCCCTATCATGCTCATACAGAGCCCTTTGCAGGTTTCCATTCTTTTCATTTACCTAGTTTACCAGTAGTATTTGTAGAGGTTTTTGAGAACTCTCTTATGGATTATTTGCCATCTGATTTGTCCCCGGATTATTATGAGTGGGAGTTGATATACCTGGCCTTGCCATTTTTCTTGATTTTTCCAGATTGCTCTGCCCATTTGGGATGAAAATAAACCAGTTTTGTGCTTGCACACTATTTTAAGGCAAGCATCAACCAAAGTGTGTAGTTGCACAGTCAAAAGTCTACAGATACAATATAGTTCAATAGATATATCTATTCAATATCAAACAACTAAGTATTAATGGGCTACGAACCGCAAAGAAGAATTTGGCAGACAGAAATTATTAGGTTTAGTGAGAGATGTGGGTAAAAATAGGCATAAAGGGATGTGAAAATGCAGTGGGAGAGTTAACTTACATAAATACTAAATTCAAAGCAGGAAATCGCTAGGATTAAATGATAGTAGTCAGAGAAAAAAGAAGAAACTGAAAGAAAAAAAGGCAAGAAAAAATAGAAAAACAAACATTAAAAATTAAGAAGTATAACACTTAAAAATCATGCAAATTTGAAAACATAATATTTGGAGAAGAACGTGGATAGAATAAGAGAACAGGAGGGATAGAACGGAGATGTGGAAAACTTAAAAATAAAAATCCTTAAAATATTATATAGGTATTAAGAGGCAGTACTGCTATTAAGGAAGTTAAGTCTAAGTAGTTTTAAATTAAGTAATAAATTTCTGGATTAAGTGTGTACACAATGGGGCTAAAGTCAAATAATCAACTACGGGTATATATGAGGATGAGAAAAGTAATTAAGTCATGCAAAGAATGAAAGAGAAGAAAACGTGAAAAGAAGGAGAAGGAAAGAAAAAAAAGGATTAAATGGTCTCTAGAGGTAAACACAGCACATTTATTTTAAAAGAAAAACAGAAAAAAATACACACATATAACCCCAAAATAAAAATTATAAGAGCAAGAAAAAAAAGTTAATAGAAAACAAAAATTTTTAGTTAAAAATTAAAAATTAAAAAAATGTTTAGAAAAAAATTATAAAAGTTATAAGAAAAGAGATCTTTGATTTTCTTGAGGGGATGGGATGATCCTGTATCTCCCTTGTGTCCATAACCTGTCGCTTGTTGGAGTATCTGGCCTGCTTGTGATGTTTGATTTTCCTGTGGCTTGGATAGTTTCTTAAGTAAATTTGTTTGAGCAGGCAGAAAAATGCTCTGCTTTACCAAGGATTTTGTGATCTTCCTCCCAGGCTAGTTCAATAGGACAGAGATCTACTTTGAGTTTCACAAAAGAGGGAGATGACTGTTTCCTCTAGTTTGGAGATGCTGTGATGAGGATAGATTCTGGGTAGAATTGAGGCCTTTTAGCCAACAGTAGCTTTCCCCTGAGGAGATAGCTTGTGAGACTCACAGAGCCCATCCTGGAGCCATTCTCAGGTTTTATGTTTACTGAATTTCAATTCATTGTCAAGGCTACTGTAGGGAGGGGCAGCCTCTGGCTCTGTTTACCCAGTGAAGAAAGACACTCCTGGGGCGGGGGGCCCAAACTGGATGACTTTTCCCAAGGAGGAGCTGAGCCTAGCAGGTCAGGTTAAGTTCCTGTGACCTGCTAAATGACTCTTGTTTTCTTCCAAGGCCTGAGTTGGAGCTAGCTGCACAGCCAGGCTTTGTCAGTATCGAAGATGGAGATCTCCAGTAATCAGAGGGGAGTGTTGGCCTTCCTTCCTCTGCTCCCTGAGAAGGCGTGAGGATGTCAGGCTTCTACTCAAGCCAGAGTCTTGGTTCCTGGGTCATCTTTGGTCTGTGAATTTCAGGATGAAGATGTGTGCCTCTTGTCAGTTCTTGCTGGTGTTGAGTAGAAACTGCTCGCTTGCCGCGTCTGGTGCCTAAGTCCCAGACTCTCTGTGTTGCAGGTATGGCGGCTCTGGCTGCCACCGCTGCCGCCGCATCCGTGGCAACTAGCAAGTGCTCTTATCTGTCTCCTTGCCTGGATTTTCCCTCTCTGGCCTAACTCTCTGTCCTGTGATGGCACACTTGGTGTAATTCTCTGGCTTACGACTATTCATTGGAACACTAAAATTGCTTTCTATGCGAGAGCTTGTTTAGTCTCCAGCTTCTCCTCTGCCATCTTCCCAGAACTCATCAGAAAATAACAATTAAAGGCAAGCCCATGCAGGAAATTACATGGGACATTTTGCTGTGTGTGCCAGTCATGGGGGTTGAATTTGTTCTACTTTACTCAAGGCTGGTGTTCTATTACTCTCAGCTAATTGGTGGGATCACTATCAGCTAATTGGAGGTAAAGAGTCTCATGGAATTTCCTGTGCAGGCTGACTTCAAACTGATAATCAGATTTCAGCTTCTTGAGACATTCTGTGCTTTACATGAGACTCTTATCTCCAATGAACCACCGAAAAGAGGAAAAAAAAAACCACCTGGTGTTGAGCTGTGGTTCCAATGACAGAAATAAGACAATGATTTCTGGACAGCACCTACACCTTGAGATCAAGCTCCAGGACCAGCACACACAAGAATAAAATAAATAAATGAAAAGAAAGGTGGAAGAAGAAAATGGGAGCCGATTTCAGAGTTTAAAATGAGCAAAACTGAGTGAGCTTATACTTGTTACTGTACTTACTCAAGGGTCTCACATCTGAGGATCAGTGTTCAAGGCCAGCCAAGGCAGGGGTGTCCATGTACTCAACTCTAATTAGCCAACTACAGTTTTTTTAAAAGCTCCAAATGTGCTGTGGCTAGTATTAAAAATATACGGGGATGGGGCTGGGAAGGTGACTCAGTGGGAGAGTACTTGCTTTGCATGCAAGAAGCCCTGGGTTCAATTCCTCACCAACACATAAGCAGAAAAAGCCAGAAGTGGCGCAGTAACACAAGTGGTATGGCTCTAGCCTCAAGCTGAAGAACTGAGGGACAGCACCCAGGCCCAGAGTTCAGACTCCATGACAGGCAAAAAAAAAAATAGAAACTGGGACAATACCTAGGCTCTGATTTATAGTTCCTAGCCCAAAATATATATGGAAATAAAAAGTAGAAATTAAAAAATGTATAAGAAAATCCAATTAAATTTTCAAAATGAGTCATGAGTTTTTGGTTTTTGTGTGTAATCCTCTTTTTTGGTCGGTTGTAAGGCTTGAACTCTGGGCCTGAAGGCTGTCCCTCAGCTCTTCAGTTCAAGGATAGTGCTCTACCACTTTAGCTACAGTGCCATTTCCTTTTGTGTGTAATCCTAAATACTAAGATAGATTAAATCTGAGGGCTATCGTCTCTCATCTTGAAATCACAAGCAAAACAAATAAACAAGAAAACAGTAGTGAATCTGTGATGGAGTTGTAAAGCACCAGGCTTGAGTGAGAAAGCTATGAAACAGTGCCCTGGCTCAGAGATCTAGCTTCAGGATCACAAAAATGTAAATAAGAAGAGAACCTGGAGCTGGTGACTCATGCCTGTAATTCTAGAACTCCAGGAGGCAGAAATATGGGTATCCAGTGTAAAGGCCAACCCAAGCAGGAAAGTCCAGAAGACAGTTGTTTGTGGGCCATCCTGGGGCAAGAACTGTAGTACTCCCAGATTTTTGGCAGTTAATTGGAGGTAAAGATTTTAGACTTTCCTGTTCAGCCTGGCTTTGAAGCATGAAGGTCTGATTTCAGCCTCCTGAAACAAGCCAGGTCTTGCATGAGTTCTGGCTCCAGCACCAGCACACTCACAAAAAATGAAATGAATACACTCAAAGAAGACTAGAAGAGAAAGAAGAACCAATAACTGAGGCTGCAATGAGTCAATCAGCCCATCACTGGTGGCTCATAACTGTAATTCTAGTTACTCAGGAGGCTAAACTGTGTGGATATTATTTAAAGGCCAGACCGAGTAGGAAAGTCCGTAAGATTTGTGTGTGTGTAAGTATGTCTGTGTGAGTCCTGTTGCTTGAACTTGTACTGTTTTGTTCAAAGCTCTACTAATCTCAGCTTTTTAGTGGTTATAATTGGAGATACCATGTACTTTGCTGCCCAGGCTGCCAAATTTTGATTCTCAGATTTCAGCCTCATAAATCTGGTCTGGCTCTACATTATATTCATTTCTAATTAAACACCGAAACAGAAAAAAAAATCCTGGAGTTTAGCTGTGGTTCAACTGGCAGAAGTGGGAAAATTTCTGGGACAGCACCCAGACGCTGAGTTCAAGCTGGAGGACAAACTCAGAAGAAATAAAAAGAGGATAGAAGTACAAAAGGAAGAGTCAGTGACAGAGGTTGAAATGAACCAAACATTGGTTTCTCACACATGTTGTACGAGGGACTCAGGAGGATTAAATCTAAGATTCACGGTTCATGGTCAGCCCAGGCAGGAGAGTCCATGAGACTCATATATCTAATTTGGCACCAAAAAAATAAGCTATAATTTGTACTTCGGCTCATTTGGTTGAGTGCTAGTCTCAAATAGAAACTTTGGGACAAAACCTAGGCCCTGATTTGAAGTCCTAGACATACATTTCAAAACAAACAAAAAAACAAAAATATACCATGAATTAAAAAAGGATGGGAAAAAGAGAAAATTATGGTTTAAAAATGAGCCATGATTTTTGGTTCATGTGTGTATTCCTATCCATTCTAGGTTCAAAGCTAGACTGGGCAGTAAAGTATATGAAACTGTTAACCCCAACTACCCAACCAAAAGCTGGATGTGCAGATATGATAGTAGATGTAAAGCACTGTATTTGGTGCAAAAGCTAATTTAAAAACTGCTGACCCAGAGTTCAATTCTTAGTGCTAAAAAATTGTAGGAGAGTGAAAAAAGACCAATTGTAAATTTAAATATAAGTCTGGGGTTTGTTGATAATGGCTGTAGTTGATCCCTGGCTACAAAAATCTTCGGATCAAGTTTAAAGGCCAACCCAAAAAGCAAAGTTCAGGAGATTTTGTGTGTATATGTGTGTGTATGTGTGAATGTTTGTGTGTGTGTGTGTGTGTGTGTGTGTGTGTGTGTGTGTGTGTGTGTGTGTTTCTATTTGTGATGTGTGTGTTTCTGTAGTATCCTTTGCCTAGTGCCCTAGCATTCTCAGCTTTTGTGTGGTGAATTGGAGATAAGAGTGTCATCGACTTTCCTGCCCAGACTGGCTTTGAAACATTGTCCTCAGATTTCAGCTACTTTATTTAGCTGGAATTTGAGCAGTGGCTTAAGTGGCAGAACTGGGAAAATATTTTCTGGAACTGCATGCAGACCCTGAGTTCAAGCCCCAGGACATACACAGAAGAAATAAAGAGGAGTCGAAGTAACCAAGGAAGAGCGAGTGACAAAGGCTTAAATCAATCAAGCATCAGTGGCTCATACATGTTTTACTAGCGATTCAAGAACCTGAAATCTGAGGATGATGGTTCATGGCCAGCCTAGGCAGGAGAGTCCATGACTTTTGTCTCTAATTAATCAACCCTCCAAAAAAGTGCCAAATAATTATGATCATCTCATGTAATAGAGGATATGCTTGAAAAAAATCTTCTAGGACAGAATATGAGACCCAATTTGTCGACCCAGGATCAGCACACACAAATGCAAAAAATAAAAAGTAAACAAAAGAAGGAAGTGGCAAGCACATATTAACGTTTTAAAATGACACAACGGTTGTTGGTCCTGTGTATAATCCTAACTACACAAGAGCCTGACATCTGAGGATTGTGGTATCAAGTAAGCCTGGGTAAGAACGTGCTTGAGATGCTTATCCCAGCTACCTAACACAAAGCCCTGAGCTGGAGCTGAGGTGGTAAAGCAACACCCTTCAGTTAAATAGCTAAGAAAAAGTCCCCAGAGCCAGAGGTCAAGCTGCAGGACGACTAAAAATTACAAATAACAAAATCAATACAAAGGAGAGCGGATGAAGAGAGACTGAAATCTGAGGATCCACGATTTAAAGTTAATGCATGCAAGAAAATCCATGAGACGTTCTGTGTATGTGTGCATCTGTGTGCCATCTTGAAGCTTGTGTGTGCCTCCTTGAACTTGTGCTGGTTTGTTCAAGGACAGAGCTCTACCACTCCAATATTTGCAGTGGTTAATTGGAGGTCATGGTCTCATCGACTTTCCTTCTCAGCCTGGCTTGATTCATGTACGATTTCTTCAGATTCTTTTCTCCAATTAATTGTCAAAAAGAAAAAAAGCCTGGGAATTGAGTTATGGCTCAAGTGGCAGAATTGGGCAATCAGTTTCTGGGACAGCAACCAGACCCTGAGTTCATGCCCCAGGACAATCACAGGAGGATTAAAGAAAGAGAGGCTATAAGTGCAGAAGGAAGATCCAATAACAGACGTTTCAATAAATCAAGCATTCGTAGCTCACCAATGTTCTATCAGCTACTCAGGAGGATGAAATCTGAGGATCACCATTGAGGGCAAGCCCAGGTAGGAGAATCCATGAGACCCTTATGTCTCATTTGTCACCAAAAATATGACACTAGCTGTGCTCTGTTTCATGTGGTATATTCCTAGTCTTAAATAGAAAGCTCTGGTACAGCACACAGGCCCTGGTGCTGAGGTCCCAGCACAAAAACATACAAAAAAAAGAAAAAAGAGCACAAATTATGAAAGATGAGAGAGAGAGAAAATTATCATTTCAAAATGAGCCATGGGTTGTTGGTTTATTTGTGTATACTGAAGAAGTTGAAATATGAGGATCACAACTCAAAGCCAGCCTGGCTAGGAAAGTGATTGAAATTCTTATCTTCAACTACCCAGCAAAAGCTGGAAATGAAGGTGTGATAGTAGTTGTAAAGTACTGAAATTCGGTGAAACGCTGGAAGTAGTTTCCTGGTCCAGAATTCAGCCCAAAGTCGACCAAAAACAAAACTGAAAGAAGAGAAGAAATGACCATTTGAGATTTAAAAAATAAGCCTGGCGCTGGTGGTTCATGCTTATAATTTTAGTTTTCAGGAGGCTGAAGTTTGAAGATAGTATTTAAAGGTCAGTCCAAACAGGAAAGGCATGGGGCTTTGTTTTTTCTGTTTGTCAACCTAGGGGTTGAATTTATGTATGAGCTCTACCACTCCCAGCATCTTGGCAGTTGATGAAAACAATCTCATGAACTTTCCTGCTCAGGCTGGCTTCAAACTATGATACTCAGATTTCAGCCTCCTGAGTCTTGCTGGGCTTTACATGAGACTAATCTCCAAAAGGAAGACAAATAAAACCTGGCGATTGAGCTGTGGCTCCAATGGCAGAAATGAGAAAATAATTTCTGAAACAGCACCCAGACCTTGATATTAACTTCAGGGCCAACATACATACAAAGAATAAAATAAATGTGGAGGAGGGTGGGAGAAGAAAGAGTCAATTTTAGAGTTTAAAATGAGCCAAGCGTAGTGGGCACACACCTGTGATGGTAGCTACTCAGGAGGCTCAAATCTGAGGATCACAGTTGAAAGCCAGACCAGATAGGAGAATTCATATATTCAACTCTAAGTAGCTATTTAAAACCTAACAATATCAACAAATAGCCACAAGTTGTGCGGTGGCTCATTTGTTAATTTGCTAGTCTTGAGTAAACACCTCGGGGATAGCACCTGGGCTGATTTGTGGACCCAGGACCAGCATATACAAGGAAATAAAAATACAAATAAAAAGGTGTAAGTATGGCAGAGAATATAGCTTAGTGATAGCGTGCTTGCCTAGCATGTTTGAATTCCTGGGTCTGTTTCCTCAGTACCTCATAAATAGAAAAGCCTGGAAACGGCACTGTAGCTCAAGTAATAGAGTCCTCAACTTCAGTAAAAGAAGCTCAAGAACAGTGCCCAAGCCCTGATTTCAAGCCTCAAGGCTAGGAACAAAAAAGAAAAAAAAGGTGGGAGAAAATCCAATTAAAGTTTAAAAATTATCCCTGAATTTTTGCTTGATGTGTTTAGTCCTAGTGATTCAGAAGGCTGAAATCTAAAGGTTGTTGTTCGTAGCCAACCTGGGCAGGGAAGTGCCTAAGTCTCCAACTAATCAGCAAAAAAATCCAGAAATGAGGATGTGGTTGTATTTGGAAAGTACCAGCCCTGAGGAAAAAAACCTATGATAAACAGTGCCCTGGCTCAGAGATCCAGCCTCAGGATCACAATAAGAGAAATAAATGATTGGAAGTAGAGAACCTTGGACTGTTGGCTCATGTCTGTAATTCTAGAAAAGCAAGAAGCTAAAATATAAGATCGAGTGTAAAGGCAAACCCAGTCAAGAAATTCCAGGAATCCATGTGACCTATTTTTCTTTAGGCCTGGCTTACTTCACTGAATATAATTGTTTTTCAAGTCTTTCCATTTCCTAACAAATGGGGCAATGCCATTCTTTCTGATGGAGGCATAGAATTCCATGGTGTACTGAGTCAAGCAGAAAAGGTCAGATAAGGTGATGTTAGGGAAATGAACCCTAAGATATGTATTCAAATGTTTTTTCGGTTTGTGGTTCATGTGTATAATTGGAGCACTTCAGGAAGCTGAAGTCTGAGGATCATGGTTTGAAGTCAGACGACCCAGAAAAGTACATTAAAATCTTACGTTCAATAAGCCAGCAAAAAGCTAGAAGTGGAGCTATGGTTGAATTGTAAAACATAATCCTTGATTCAAAAAGCTAATAAACACAAGGGTGCTGAGACTCTAGCCTATAATCCTAGATATTCAGGAGTTTGAGATATGAAAATCATGGTTCAAAACCAACCTGGGAAGGAAAGTTAATGAGGTCTTATCTCCAATTAATCACCAGAAAACCTGAAGTGCTGCTGTGGCTGAAATAGTAGAGCATTCGCCTTAAGCTGAAGAGTTCAAAGACAGTACTCAGGCCGAGGGTTCAACTCCACGCTCCTTAAAAATAGTTAAGAAACAGCAATAAGGCCCAGAGATCAGGTCTACTGACCGCAATTAAAAAGCATTGAGGTTGAAGGCAAGAAACAGCTGAGTAAAAATATTAAAATGTCAGAGGCTGGTTGCTCATGCCTGTAGATTCTAGCTACCTAGGCTGCATTTCAAAGCCATTATTAACAGGAAAGTCCATGAGACTTGTGTATGTAATTTCCAGTACTAGGTGTTGAACTTGCCCTGTTTTACTCAAGTCTAGAATAGGACAATCGCCAGCTTTTTGGTGATTAATTGGAGATAAGAATCTCAGACTTCATCTGGGAAGTTGGCTCAGTGGTAGGGTGCTAGCCTTGCATGCATGAGGACCTGGGTTTGATTCTTCAGAATAAGCAGGAAAAGCCGAAAATGTTGCTGCAGCAAAATTGATGGAGCATTAACTTTAAGCTGGAATGCTGTTGGACAGCGCCAAAGCCTAGTTTTCAGGCCCACAACCAATGGCAAAATAACAATTTAAAAAACCCTCAGACTTTGCTGTTCAGAATGGCTTCAAACCAAGACCCTCAGATTTCAGCCTCCTTAGTAGTATTGGGGTTTGCATGAGACTCTTCAAAAAGAAAGCAGCTGGAAGTTGAGCTGTGGCTCAATTGGCAGAACTGAGCAAAATCTCTGAGACAGTGGCCAGTCCCTAGATGGAGAAAAAAACATAAAAATTTCAAAAATAAATAATAAATTGTAATACAGAAAATATCATGTTTAATATGACACAAAGGAAAACTTTTTTTTTAAGTTCAGCAAACAAGAACATACTACAATGTTTCAAAATGACATACTGAGAGTAAGGGGAAAAAGAAAAATTTTAAAATTCATGTAAATATTAAATCCAAACTTTCATGACCAAAATCTAATATGATCAGAAACGTATCTCTCACTTGTAATTGCTTATAAACAATTGTCCCTCTAGTTTCAGCACTAGCATGGGGATTTATGTAGGACCTCTCTATGCAGCCTTGATTGAATAGGGATCTTCCTGCTTTAGACTCTTGAGTTAGAAATACAGGCTTTGCTCTTTTTTTTAATACACAAATTACATTTTAAAGCTCAACATCAATATTTAAATAATGGATTATGGGTAAAAGCATGAAAAAACATCCACCAGAGAACCTCTGAGCAATACTATCATAACAGTAGAAGAGCACCTACCACTTAATGTAGGTAACAGAAGGAAGATTTAGCATTTTTTTGGAAGTTCAGGGGATTGAACACAGGGCCTCATGTTTGCTAGGTATATAATTCAGTGACATTAATTATATGCACACTACTTTTTAACCATTACCTCTGCTTGTGAACTTTCCTTTCAATACTGATGGAATCCACACAATGACCTGCACCAGAAACTTTTGTTTTGTTTGGTTTTTGGTCGGTCATGGGGCTTGACCTTTGAATTGGGCACTGTCTCTGTGCTCTTCAGCTCAAGGCGAGTTCTCTACCGCTGGAGCTACAGGACCACTTCCGGTTTTCTAGTGTTTTATTGGAGATAATAGTCTCACAGAATTTCCTGCCCGGGCTGGCTTTCAACTGTGATCCTCAGATCTCAGCCTCCTGAGTATTTGGGATTACAGGTGTGAGCCACCCTCGCCCAGCCCCAGAAACTTTTAATCTTGCCTATTTACCTTAAGAAATTCTTTAGTCAATATATTTTACATAAATTGATTAGTGTCCATCCATGACAGACATATATTAATTGCAGCCTTTTGTGGATGAGTTATAATTTATGCACACCTCATTTTATAAACTTATTCATCTGGGCCCACATTTAGCAGCTTGTTCTGAGAAGAATGGTAGCTATTTTGGTAGCCACCTCTATCCTCTGCCATTTCCTATTCAAATTAGTCTTTGGTATCAGTTTGAGTCTGCTCAGAGGGTAGAGCCAGCCTGGTCTGGCTTTGAACCATGATCCTCAGATCTCGGTCTCCTAAATACCTAGGATTACAGGATTACAGACATCTGCACCAGGCCATCATTTCTTCCAAGAACATTTCAGGGGGATGGAATAGCACAGCACCACATACATTTATTAGCAACTGCCCCTGGTGAGCCAGATGCTCAGACCAAATCCATTGACCTTGATATTGTCTTTGGTGTCCAAAAGAATATTGTTGGAGTTAAGGTCTTCGTGTATGATTTTGTTTTGTTGTAAGTAGTGAACAGCACTTACATGTGTGACAAGCCTCCTGGTTTCATCCTCATATAGGCAGCAGAATTTTCAGATCCACCACAGGAAGTATCCCCTAGTGGCCAGTTCCATGATGAGATACACATTCTCTTCCTTCTCCTTTACCTGGTACAACCTGCCGTTGTGTTTGTGCCATACCTTCTTAAAAATGTCCACATTTTCTTTATCCAATGATGAGGACTCTCGCTTCCAGAGTATTTTAAATGCCACGTCCTTGTCTGTGAGGTGGGAATGGGTCAGCTTCACTTTTCCATAGGTACCTGTGTCAAAGAGCTCTTTCTTCTGGTATTGTTTGATGATCTCCTCCTTCAAGGGGCTTGAGAGTGATTCTTTCTGTACTTCCATCGTTCTGCTACAATGGCAGGTAGCAAGTCTACCTAAATAAATTAAATAAAGTAAAGGAAAACCCAGAAAGAGTAAAAAGAAATAACTAAATCCAAATAACAGCCCGTCCCCACTAACAAAAAATCATTTAACTTTGATTCAGTGCAGCGGGTCATCAAGCAAGAGCTCCAGGCTCTGTTAACTGATATAGGTTGGAGCACAGTGGCTTCCTATATATCTTTCATGACCTCACACAATGGAGCAATCACAACCAGGCATAGTGATGTCATAGAAGAAATGGACCAATCAGAGTCTGGTCCAGTGAGGTCAGAGAAATAGTGGACCAATCACAGCCTGCCAGCATTGACACTCTAGCTCTTAGACCTCAAAGACTGTTGCTAAGGAATCCATGAGATTTCTCTTGTTGTTCTCGTGGCATTTCTATCTGAAACCACTAGGACAGTGGTTAAAATCCTCTGATTTTCTGGAGGACTACTGAATCTTATAAATTTCTTCTCTGGAGACACTAGCTAATAGCCTCCATTCTTGATGGCCACCTTATCCAATGTCTTTTTCCAGCAATAGCACTGCACAAAGGACTCCGCCCTTCTCAAGGACAGCTGTGTCCTACAAGTTCCTCCTGAGGGGACAAGTTCCAGGCTGTCTTTGAGCCACCACCCTCACAATTCACCTTCCTGAGTTAGGATTATAGGCCTGACCATCGGTAGGTACTTAGCTCATCTCTTACATTTGGAGGAAGTATATTTGCTAGAAAGGTGGTTCTAGATATGTCCTTTTAACCCTTTAAATTTGTTGTTCTCTGAGTAAGGTTATCTACAGACCTCAAAGCACATCTTGGCTTTCTCTCTGAATATTTAGTTTCTGTGAAAGACTCGTCTCAGGCCTAAGTGTTTAAGGCTTCAAATGCTTTATAGGTTTCCAGACATATCCAGGGCTTGTTCTTTTTCATCTTTCAATGACAGCTCTAATTTCCTCCCTTAGTCATGGTCTATTGACCCCTTTGACTCTGGCATAAATGAGGGAAGACAGGCAGGGCTGTTGTGTTGCTAAGGAAAGCAGACAGAGCTGCCTTGTTGCTGAGAAAAAGAGGCAGGCCTGTCTTGTTACATAGTTTCATTTTATTCCCCAATGTTGGTAAATAAAACCTCCGGACTGGACTTCAGGAGCTGTCCATGATCATTGCTCCATTCCTTTTCCCTGCTCTTACCATACTGCCTTTCTATTTAAATTCATTTTTACTTTTAATTTTTGTTAGAAACAAAGATGCAATTAAAAATCTATATGTAATGTTAATGATTATTCTTGAATTACTAAAATACATGAAGAACATGTCAATTAAAGCAGCATAAAATGGCAGATGGCGTGAGCTTGATCACTGTCCCTCTACTCTGTCTCTCTTGCTCTACCTTGGGGTGACTACTGCAACTATTTAGCTTTGTAACCCTGCATCTAAACCAAATGTGCACAAAGTTCAGGCTATTAAAAAGAGACTTGCCCACAGCTATCCAAGTCGCTCAAACTGCTATTTGTAAGAGGTTAAATTTCCATTCAAACTATGGAGATTCAAACGTCTACACTCAGGTTCACAGACCTGAGCCAAGTCTGTGCTGCAACCAGGACTGAAGGTGGTAACTTATTGTTCACTAAGGGAGAAGTCTGCAATAGCTAGAAATCTGCATTTTGCCTTTCCTACTAAGTCACAGTATCAGGTATGAGGACCAAGGAGTTACACAGGCCTTTTAGAAGTTACTAGACTTTGGGTTTTAACTTTTGTAATTCCAAGTTTCTCTTCAGATTAAATATTGGGCCTGCACAACAGCAGCCCATGAGGAAGTGATGTCCAGAACTTGTGTAAGTGTCTGAGACTATTTGAATTTGTTTTTATTGAATTGTCTTTTTTTCTACAATTCACACCTATGGCCAAATAGAGTGTAGAAAAACAAGGCCATTTCCACCAAACCAGATTGTTGGTGTTCAAGACCTAACTTGAGTCAACTCCATTTGATGCAATACTGTTCAAAGGAACATTCATTCAGTGAGGAGTAAAACATTGCACATCTGTCAGAGATAGACGTTAACAGATATCCTTGACTTTTAACATTATATATGGTATTTGAGACAGATGATGGTGGCATATACCTGTAATCCTGGCTACTCAGCATTCTAGTTTGAAGCCACCCAGGTCCAGAATGTCTGTGAGAATTTTATCTCCAATTAACCACCAATAAGCCCAAAGTAGAGTTGTGGTTCAAGTGGTAGAGCAATAGTCTTGAACACAAAATCTCAGGAACAGCACCCAGGCCCTCAGTTGAAGTGCCAGGCAAGGCTAGCAAACACATACCAAAAATGTGGTATTTGCAACCAAAGAATAAATTTCAATTTGATCTCTTTTTAGCCAATTTAATGTCTGAGCTCTTGATCTGCAAGCCTCTTGGTCACTCTACTCTTGGAGAACAACAATTATTCAAGTGGAAAAGAAGGATCTAGAATTATTCTCCATTAGAGATACTGATGTTTGAAAGACTATGCGAATAAAAATACTTCAGTCTCTAAAAGAATATAGCACTCACAGTGGAACCTCTGAATTTGTTAATTGATGGTCAGTATCTAGGCTTGAACTCAGAAGCTGGGCTTAGTCCCTCAAGGCTAGCACTCTACCACATGAGACACATCTCCACCTCTAGTCTTTTTGGCAATCAATTGGAGTAAGAGTCTCATGAATTTTCCTATCTGAGCTAGCTTTGAATAATGATCCTCAGATCTCAGCCTCTTGAGTAGCTAGGATTACACGCTTGAGCCTCTGATGGCTAATTGAAATTTAATGATACCTTCTACCAGAGATGGTAGTTAAGACCTTTACATCCACCACAAAAGTCCAAGTTAATTTCAGCTTTGGTTTCTCCAACACACTTAAGAGAAAGATAAGTAGATATCTAGTAGAATTCAAATACTCTTGGCTTATATTTTCTTAATTGTGAGAATACCACACCAAGGAATTAAAACTACATGGGCAAGATCTTGGTTTATTTTGAGTCCTGCTAAATCCTTGATGTCCAGATACAAATCCCAAAATACAAGTGTTAGGAGGTCAGAGACAGGAGAGTTCCCTGAAATTGCATTAAAATTAATACTAAAAATAATATCATTTATTTAACTACCAATCTAGTAAGTACACTTAATATAATTTTTTCCAAGCCTTTCCATTTCCTAACAAATGTAGCAATGTCATTACTTCTGATGGAGGCATAGAATTCCATTGTGTATATATACCACATTTTCTTGATCCATTCAACTACTGAGAGGCATCTGGGTTGGTTCCATATCTTACTTATGGTAAATAATGCTGCAATAATAAACAAAGTAGTGCTGGTAGCTTTAGTGTGGTCTTGTTTGTGATCATTTGGGTAAATGCCCAAAAGTGGGATTGCTGGGAAATACGGGAACTCTATGTGGAGTCTTTTGAGGAACCTCCATATTGCTTTCCAAAGTGATTGAACAATTTTACACTCCCACCAACAATGTAGTAAAGTTCACTTCTCTCCGCATCCCCTCAAGCATCTGTTGTTATTAGAGTTCTTGATTATTGCCATTCTAACTGGGGTGAGGTTGTATCTCTATGTTGTTTTGATTTGCAATTTTTTATGGCTAGAGAGGTAGAGCATTTCTTCATGTGTCTATTGGCAATTCTTCTTTCCTCTTGAGAGAAGTTTCTCTGAAAGTATTTAGCCCACTAATTTATTGGGCAGTTGTTTCTTTGGAGATTTGTTATTGCGGGATTTAATTTTTTGAGTTCCAGGGTATATTTTAGATATGAGGCCCTTGTCCATTGTATGGCTAGTGAAGATCTTCTGCCAATCTGTGGGCTCTCTATTGATCTTGCTAGCTATGTGCTTGGCCATGCAGACACTCTGCAATTTTGTGCAATCCCATTTGTTCAACCTTTCTTTGATTTGTTGTGTTTCTGGGTCTCTATTAAAAAATTTTCACCCTGTGCCAAGGAGACCTAGGGTTTCTCCTATTCCATCCTGTAATGTTTTCAGATTGTCTGCTTTGACTCTGAGGTCTTTGATCCATTTGGAGTTGATTCTGGTGCAGAATGATATATAAGAATCTAGCTTTCATTTTGTACAAGTAGTTAACCAATTTTGTCAGCACCATATATTAAAGAGGTTGTCTTTCTTCCATTCTATTTTTTGAGCTCCGTTATCGAAGATTAGTTGGCTATAGGTCTGTGTGTTCATTTCTGGGTTTTTAATTCTGTTCCATTGGTCCTGAGGTCTGTTCTTGTGCCAGTACAATGCTGTTTTGATTACTATGGCTTTGTAGTAGTGTTTGAAATTTGGTATTGATATTCCTCCAGCCCTGTTCTTTCTGTTGAGAATTGTTTTTGCTATTCGGGGTCTTTTACTGTACCATATGTATTTTTGGATTTCCTCTTTGAAGATTCCTTTGAAGAATGAGGGTGGAATATTAATAGGTATTGCATTGAATTTGGAGATAGCCTTCGGAAGAATGGCCATTTTCACGAAGTTAGTCTTTCCAAACCAGGAGCATGGGAGGTTTTGCCACTTTCTAAGTTCTGTTTTGATTTCCTTTTTCAGGTTTTCAAAGTTTTCATCATAGATGTCCTTCACTTCTTTGGTTAAGTTCATTCCTAGGTATTTATTTTTTGTGGGGCTATTACGAATGGAGTTGCTGTCCGAATTTCAGCCTCACTTTTTTTATTGTTGGCATACAGAAAGGCCATTGATTTTTGAGTATTAATTTTATACCCTGCTACTTTGCCAAAGTTTTGAATCAGCTTGAGTAATTTGGGAGTGGGGTCTGTGGGATTCTTTAAATACAAAATCATGTCATCTGCAAAGAGGGAGAGTTTTACTTCTTATTTCCCTATTGGGATCCCCTTTATGTTTTCATCTAATCTTATTTGTAGCTAAGCATTCTAATACTAGATTGAAGAGAATTGGAGATAGTAGATGTCCTTGTCTCGTTCCTGAATTAAGAGGAAATAGCTTTAGTTTTTCACCATTAAATGGAATGCTGGCAGTTGGTTTGTCATATACAGTCTTTACTGTATTGAGGAATGTTCCATGGATTTCTAATTTTTCCAGAACCATCATCATAAAGGTGTGTTGGATCTTGTCAAATGCTTTTTCTGCATCTATTGAGATAACCATGTGGTTCTTATCCCTGATACTGTTGATATGATGAATTATACTAATTGATTTCTGTATATTGAACCAGCTTTGCATCCCTGAAATGAATCCTGTTTGATCGTTGTGTATGATTTTTTTTGATGAATTGTTGAACTCAATTGGCCAAAATTTTGTTGAGAAGTTTTTCATGAATGTTCATCCAAGTAATGGGTCTATGGTTCTCTTTCTTTGAGAAGAACCTGCCTGGTTTGGGGATGAGGGTTATGATGGCTTCATAGAATGAGTTCCGTAGTGAACTTTCTCTTTCAATTTCATTGAAGAGTTGGAGGGGTATTAATGTGAGATCTGCTTTGAAGACCTTGTAAAATTACACTTTGAAACCATCTGGACCTGGGCTTTTCTTAGATGAGAGATCTCTTATTACTGTTTATATTTCAATGCTTGATATGGGCCTGTTAAGGTGATTTAACTCATCTTGGTTTAGTTTCGGAATGTCAGTATTTGTAAGAAAAGGTCCTTTTCTGCCAATTTTTCAATCTTATTAGTATAAATTATTGAGTAGTATTTCCTTATAATGTTCTGAATCTTTGTTGTTTCTCTGGTGATGTTTCCATTCTCATCTCTGAGTTTATTTATTTGGGTGTGTTCTTTTATTTTTCTGATAAGATTTGATAATGGTCTGTCAATTTTGTTATTTTTTTTTCGAAGAACAAACTCTTTGTTTTGCTGATTATTTCTATGGCTTTTTTTGTATTCTAATTCATTTAATTCTGATTTAATTTTAATTCTTTCTTTCTGCTCATTGGGTTGGGGTTTATCCTGCTGCTCTTTATCAAGGAGGCTCAGATGTGTCATTAAATTGTTGGTTTCAGATCTCTCCAATATGTTGATGTAGGAACTCAGAGTATAAACTTGCCTCTGAGTATTGACTTTGCTGTGTCCCAGAGGAGTTGGTAATTTATGTGCTCATTTTTGTTGAATAACATGAAATTTGAATTTCATTTCTAATTTCTTCCATGACCCACTCATGATTCAGCAGTGTTTTGTTTAACCTCCATGTTTTACAGGACTTTCTTTAGTGGCTTTTTGTGCTGAGTCCTACTTTTAATCCTTTGTGGTCTGAGAGAATGCAAGGTATAATTTCAATATATCTGAATTTGGACAAGTTTGCTTTGTTGCCTAAAATGTGGTCTATTTTTGAAAATGTTCCATATGCTGCTGAGAAAAATGTCTATTCTGATGCTGCTGGGTGAAATCTTCTGTAGATGTCTTTAAAATCTTGTTGTTCTATGCCGTTGTTTAGATATGCAGGTTCTTTGTTGTGTTTTTGCCAAGTTGATCTATCTAACGGGGATAGTGGTGTGTTAAAGTCTCCCACAATTAATGTCTTTGGATCTATGTGGGATTTGAGGGAAAGTTGGGTTTCTTGGATAAATTTTCGTGCTCCGTTGTTTTGTGAATAGATATTTAGAAGTGTAATATCCTCCTGAAGGAGAGATACATTAATTAGTATGTAGCAACCTTCTTTATCTCTTCACACTAATTTTCAATTGAAGTCTATTTTACCTGATATTAGGATTGCAACTCATGCCTGTTTAGGGGGGCCGTTTGCTTGGTAGATTTTGCTCCAGCCATTCATATTGAAAATGTGTTTGTTTTTATGGGCAAAATGTGACTACTGAAGGCAGCAGATAGAAGGATCTTGCTTTTTAATCCATCTAGACAGTCTATGTCAATTAATTGGAGAGGTAAGTCTGTTAATGTTGAGAGATAGAACTGACAAGTATTTGGGAGTTCCTGCCATTTTCTTCATCTTGGGGGCTGTGGCAACTGGGTTCTTTCTATGGTTCTTGGATTCTCAGTTTGGCTGCTGTTTCTTGGACTTTTTTGTGGTCTTGTTGGTTTTCTATGTGTAGGACATCTTTAAGAATCATTTGTAGGGCT
>NW_027202843.1:55000-85000 GCF_024711535.1 Dipodomys merriami | reverse complement strand
GGGTAGGGCCTAGATCTTTAGTAGCTCAAAAGCTGTTGTGCTCATATGGACCCTTTAGAAAGTTGGGCCTGCTAGGCCCAGAGTTCAACTCCCAGCAATGCCAAAAGTTTCATCCTGATGTGAGAAACCAATCCTTACAGCTGTTTTCCTGTCCTGTGAAACCCTGGGCCTCATCGAGGATGGAGAATGCTATATAGGCAACTCTATAGCCATTGGAATATGTTGTCATCCATGGCAACACAGATATACCTGCCACCATACTCAATAAAATACACAATACATCCATGAATAAGACTCAAAATTAAAATATAATTACAACAAAAGTAAGATGCATACCACACCTGTATGTAAATAGAGATCCTGTGTTTAAAAAAGGTAAACTTGTTATTTTGTCCACAGCTGGGGCTTCAGATCAGGCCCAGGAACAGGCCTGATGTTCTAGTCTTCAGGGATGATGAGCTTCCCCTTCCCCCACAGTGCAACGCGGTTACCCATATCTGAGTTCAAATCTCAGGCCTGACAAAAGATTCATCCTGATATCAGAAGCCGCACTTTACACCTGTTTTCCTCTCCTATGGAAGTCCTGAGTCTCAGCTCGGATGGAGAATGAATGCATAGGCAAAACTATAACCATGGGAACAGGTCATCATCCATGTCAGCAGAATTATACCTGTCACCATACTCAGTAAAATAAACAATACCTCCATGTATTAGACACAAAATAAGGAGAAGGATTGCACCAAACGCAAGATGCTATCCACACATATATGTCAATCCATATCCTATGATTCAATTATGAATTTATGCCTATCTTGGCCCTCACTGGGGCACAACCTCAGGTTCTGAGAATGACTTAGCTCCTTAGTTGCTCACAGGCCGGTGTCTTGACCTTGACTCTTTTGCCAATTGGGCCTGCTAGGCTCTCAGTTCAAATCCCAACACTGCCCAAACATGAATCCTGATGTGATAAGCCCATTGATCCACCTGTTTTCCTGTCCCCAGAATGTCCTGAGTCTCTGCTAGGATGAAGAAGGTGTAGGAAACTCTAGAAATGGGAATAGGTTGCCATCCAAGTCAGCACAGTTATATCTGTCATCATACTCAATAAAATACAAAATGCATCCCTGACTAAGACAAACAATAAAAAGAACAACTACACTGAAAACATGATGCATTCCACACATGTATGTAAATAGAGATCCTATGTGTAACATAGGTGGGCATATGATTTTTGCCTGAGCTGGAGCTTCAATTCAGGCCCTGGTACCAGGCCTGACCTTGTAGTCTTCAACGATAGTGAGCTTCTCCTTCCCCCACAGTGCAACAGAGTTACCTAGACCTGATTTTACATCCAAGCTCTGGCAGTAAAATGGCACGAATTCTGAGCTAGGGTGCTTCATTCATAATTTTTCAATTTTTCAATATTTTTTTGCCAGACCTGGGGCTTGAACTCAAGTTGTGGCAACTCCGCCTCAGGTCTGATCATGCTAGTCTGCAGCCTCTTGACCCACAGCCCATCCTCAGATCCTAGGCCAAAGTTTGTAGGAAAAAAAAAAAAACCAGAGGAGAAAAAAGCAGCGGGAAATTCCACCTGGCACTTTTCGGTTTATTTTCATTTGAATATCGACCATGGTGAGACCCAATCCCGTGGACTACAGATTGAAGGTGACCTGGTGTGGCTGAAAGTCTGCTGGCTGTCGGGGGAACCATAGGACGATCGGGCAACAGAGGCCCCGAGGTCAAATCTTGGTCAGCTATCCTACATTGAAGGAATGGCAGGAGTTCCTGAGATACTCAATTCTGGACTGAGGAAGAGCCGTGAAATACGATCAATCTCTTCCTTGAATGAGTAGTTCCTGAGGATTCGAGTAGGAAATGATAGTCAAGACTCATGGGGTATCAATGATTTTTAGTGAAGAGTTGATGAAGCATGACCATAATCATCACAATCATTAAATGGAGGCATTGGGGAAGATCCAAGAATCGGTAGTCACAGGGTAGATTGGATTCCATCACAGGTCACCATCTCTCCTACTCTATATGTACTTATTTGCTTACTACCTTCAGCTTATGAATGGATGACTATTGTGCTCCCCCTGCCTTACCCCTGGGACTCGATCTCAGGTCCTGGGAATGGCCTAGCTCCTTAGTAGCTCACAGGCTGGTGTGCTTATGTGGACCCATTCGCCGACTGGGCCTGCTATGTGCTTAGTTCAGATCCCAGCAGTGCCAAAATACTCATCCAGTCAGAAGCCAGATGTTGCACCTGTTTTCTTGTGTGAGTCCTGGGTTTCAGCTAGAATGGAGAATGCATGGGCCACCCTGTGGCCATGAGAAAAGGTTGTCATCCATGTCAGCCCAGTTACACCTGTCATATATACTCAAGAACATACATAATACATCCATGAATAGCATACCAAATAGAGAGGATAACTACGCTCAATGCATGAGGCAGTCCACTCACAGATGTAAATATACATCCAATGTTTCAATGATGCATGGAGTGCGGGGAGCCGGGCAAACGCAATTAGACTCTGCCCACTCCTTTGCAGCTTTGAGGTAAACAACTCCATATTAGGCAGTGCTTGGCGGGATGGTGGGTCCTGGGCTTTGCGCATGCGCGAGCCACGTAGAGTCCCCAGCCAATCCCGTGGCACTTGGTGATGGTGAAAGGCAGACGACCAATAGTAGAACGACACGTGTCCCTATTCCCTATATAAGCGGCCATTTTTTTGTGCGCTCTCTCTCGCGCTCAAGCTCTCCTACATGTAAGAAGGCTCTCCAGTAAAGTGTGATCTGAGAAGACTCCTGGTGTGGTGGTCGTTCTTCCTCGCTGGTTGAGAAGGCGTTCGCCGCAAGTGGTGCCGAAACCCAGGACCCACGCGAGAGGCTGAACAGGAGCCAGAACTCAACACACGGAGAGGAGACGTCGGTAAGTGTACCCCGGTATGTTGTTTACTATAGATTACTGGTTGCTTGCGTTGCTTCTTCCTTTGTGGTTTGTCTTTCTGGTGGTTCTCTGTGCTTGCCTACGTTGTGGGGAGCCTGGGAAGGTGTGCCGCTCTTAATAGCCTCACGCCTTAAGGGGCACACCATGGGCAATAGTCAGGGGACCGTTTGTGGACCAGCGGATTTTTACACTCCCTTACAGACTTTGTTAAGGCAGCGAGGGCTAAGAGTGTCCAAAGGCACCGTTAAAAGGGTTCTGGGCGATTTCCATGAACATGTGCCCTGGTTCGCGGTTTCCGGGGACCTCACTCTTCCTTGCTGGGACAAGTTGGGTAAGGACCTAACTAGGGCCCAGGAGGAGGGTTAAGTAACTGGTGCAACCCTCCCCCTTTGGCGGATGGTGCGCACCTGCCTCGAGGAGGGAGGGTCCGATTTAATTCAGGAGGGATGCAAGGCATTAATGCAGCATCAGGATAGTGTATCGGAGTCAGCATCAAGTAAAGGGGAGGAAAATAGGCCAAAAAGGAAAAAAGACAAAAGGATCCTAAAGAGTTAAAACAGGAGGGACTGCAGCCCTCACAAAAGGAAAAGGAAAAGGAAAAGTGTCTTAGGGACGACCGCAAAGAGGTCTCGAGGGGACCTCTGTATCCTTCTTTGGAGGAATTTTCAAACCGGTTCTCAGCCCTACACGTGGAAGGGCAGGACCAAGAAAACAGTGACCCTGTGGGTGACTCTGAGGAGGAAATGTTAGAGGAGGAGGGAGAGCAGCTCGATCCAGCTTAATGTGAGGACTTAGAAAAGGCTGAGGCTGAGTATGAGGCAAAGAGATATGGGGGGTGGCGTCCCCTAGGGGTGGGAGTACCGCAGCAGCAAGGAAGAGGAAACGGAGCTGGCTTTCGCCCGTCAGCCCCCCCCCCCGCCATACCCGCTGGCAGGGAGGAGTCACTTTATAACAGGAAGCACATGGTCGCGGCTGGCAGCCGCCTTCCCGGTTTTTGAAAATCCAATTACTAATGAGAGGAGTTTTGAGCCAGTTTCCTACTCCCAGCTTAAGGATTTAGTTCAGGCAGTCCGGACTTATGGAGTGACGGCTAATTATACCACTGCCCTGCTCCGAAGACTGACCGTTAATGCTATGACGCCCACGGACTGGTTTGAGGTAGCCCGTACCTGTCTTAATCATGGGCAATTCCTCGATTTCCAGTCTATTGTTCAGGACAAGGCTCAAGCCCAATACAAACAAAATGTCCATGACGGGCACCCGGACTGGACCGTAGATATGCTTCTCGGGCAGGGACCCTTTGCTGTAGATCAAATAGGATATCCCTTTGAAGTGTATCGACAAGTGAATACTCTTTTTTACAAACCCTGGTGAGCCCTCCCAAATAAGGGAGAGACGGCCGGCAATCAAACAAAAATCACTCAGGCCCCTGATGAGCCATTTTCTGATTTTGTTGCCCGTATGCTAGAGACAGCTGAGCGGGTGTTAGGAAATCTGGAAACAGCCATGCCATTTGTACAACAAATCATTTTTGAACAAAGCACCAAGGAATGTCAGAGGGCAATTACCCCAGTAAGAACTCAAAGCCTAGAAGCTTGGTTAAGGACCTGCAGAGAAGTGGGTGGCCCCCTGACCAATGCGGGGCTGGCAGCTGCTATCTTGTCAGCTGCCAGCGCCGCAAAAGATAATAAAGGAAAATGATGTTTTCGGTGTGGTCAGTTGGGACATTTTAAACGGCAGTGCCCACAAAATGGTGGTCCTGCGCGAAACACGCCCAGGCCGCCAAGGACTCCAGGGGTGTGTCCTCGTTGTAAAAAGGGGAAGCATTGGGCCAACGAATGCAGGTCAGTTAGAGACATCAATGGACATCTTATCCCCCAAATTATTCCAAACACTGATTCGGAACCAGAGCCAAAAAAGGGGAAGAAGGGCCCTCGTCCCCAGGGCCCGAAAATTTATGGGGCATTTCAGACTCCGGCTCCCGGACAGCACCCACAACAACCCCCCAGCCAAAAAGAGCAACCTCAGGCACCGCAGGGTTGGACCTCTGTGCCACCTCCGGACTGGTATTAACACAGCAGATGGGAGTCCTATTGTGGAGACGGACATGACAGGACCCTTAGATGAAGGCACTGTAGGAATAGTTTTAGGACGCTCCTCCTCCACAATGAGAGGATTAATAATTTTCCCGGGAGTGATTGACCCTGACTATACGGGGACTATCAAGGTCCTCTGCCATGTCCCCCATGGAGTGGTGTCCATTTCTCCCGGGGATAGAATCGCACAGCTCCTGCTTTTGCCTTCTCTTCATGGCAACTTCCCTGCTAAGGAGATAAAGAGAGGAGATAAAGGGCTAGGCTCCACAGGAGTCGACCTTACATGCCTGTCCATAACTCTAGACCAAAGACCCATGCTAACTCTCCAAGTGGAAGGGAGAAGATTTGAGGGACTGGTGGATACAGGGGCAGATAGAAGCATCATCCAAAGAGGGGAGTGGCCAAAGCAATGGCCAACTCAGAAATCCTCCCAGACCTTGCAAGGGCTGGGCTATGCTGATGCCCCACAGTTAAGTGCAAAAGAATTGACTTGGAGAACGGACGAAGGCCAGGTTGGAAAAATGCAGCCATTTGTGGTAGACGTCCCTGTCAATCTTTGGGGAAGAGACGTGAAGCAACAGCTGAAGTTACCTTTAACCAATGATTATTCTGAGGCCAGTCAGAATATAATGAGACAGCAAGGATTTGTTCCGGCCTTGGGGCTTGGTCAATGTCTCCAAGGACGCAAGGAGCCGATAGAGCCACTTTCTAAACAGGATAGAAAGGGTTTGGGTTTTTCGTAGGGGCCTCTGAAAACAAGGCTTCCACTGAAGGTGCGGTGCCCATACCTTGGTTAACACAGAGGGCGGTGTGGGTTCCCCAGTAGCCCCTCTCTCAAGAAAAATTGGAAGCAGCTCAAACTCTTGTTCAGGAACAGGTACAGCTGGGGCATATTGAGCTTTCAGTGTCATCTTGGAATACTCCAATTTTTGTGATCAAAAAGGCCTCCGGAAAATGGAGATTATTACATGACCTTAGAGCAGTAAATGCCCAGATGCAAATTATGGGGCCCATCCAAAGGGGACTTCCATTGCTCTCTGCGTTACCTCGAGAGTGGCCCATTTTAGCTTTAGATATTAAGGATTGCTTTTTTTCCATACCTCTTTATGAAAAGGATAGGGAGCGCTTTGCCTTTACTTTGCCCTCTGTTAATCATGAAACCCCGGATGCTCGCTATCAGTGGAAAGTTCTCCCCCAAGGGATGGCTAATAGTCCAACAATTTGTCAATTGTTCGTGGGAGCTGTATTGACCTCTGTTAGGAAAAATTTTCCAAAAGTACGGATTATCCATTATATGGATGATATCTTGTTGGCTGCTCCCTCGGTAGAGACTCTTCATAAAGTGTTTGGGCGGATAACGGAGACCTTAGCTGATAAAGGATTGATTATTGCCCTTGAAAAGGTTCAACAGACTAGTGTTGTTCAATTTCTGGGAACCATTGTTTCTCCTACTGAGATTAAACCACAAAAACTTTCCATTCGAACTGGTCATCTTAGAACACTTAATGATTTTCAACAATTGGCTGGAGATATTAATTGGATAAGGGGGTTTCTTAATCTCCCTCAGTCAGAGTTGTTACCTTTGTTTGCCATTTTGGAGGGTGACCCTGAAGTCACCTCTTCTAGGTCCCTGACACCTTTAGCACTAAATTCCCTACAAAAGGTTGAGGCAGCTTTGTCTAGGGCTCAACTTTCACGGGTTGATTTAAAATTACCTATCGATTTATGTATATTAAAAACAAAAAATTATCCCACGGAGGTTCTTTGGCAAAATGGCCCCTTGTGGTGGCTTCATGGCAATTCTGTGGGAGCAAGAACAGTTCAATATTTTCCTGAATTAGTGGCTAAGCAAGCACTTTTGGGCATAAAGTATTGTTTGATGCACTTTGCAAAGATCCCAGATAAATTAATCATTCCATATACCCGTGAACAAGTTGAGATTTTGGCCGCTACAGTGGATATGTGGGCAATTCTTGTTTGCTCGTTTCCCAATGTAATTGATAATCATTATCCTAAGCATCCCCTGCTTGCCATTGTTAGTAAAAACTTAGTGTATTTTCCTGTCGTTACTTCAAAGGAGCCCCTAGTTGGTGCCCCGACCATCTTTACGGATGGTTCAAAATCTACACAAGGTGCCTTTTTTGTTCAAGGACACAAACAGCCGGTGGTCTTTAATTTTCGGCCGAATGTCCCACAGGCTGTTGAAAGTTTAATTGTGCTTGAAGTTTTTAAAAGATTTGATCAACCTTTTAATTTATTTTCTGATTCATTATATGTTGTAAATGCTGTTGCTTCCCTTGAAGTTGCTGCTTCAATTAAGCAGGCCAGTACAATTTCTAATGTTTTGTTACAGATTCAATCCCTTATCTTAAACAGAAAACACCCTTTTTATATTGGACATATTCGCGCCCACTCTATGCTGCCGGGCCCGATGGCAAGGTGTAATGCCCTGGTGGACCAGGCAACTCGGGCTGTGGCTCTGGTTGCTGCTAATCCCATAGAATTGGCAAAGGACTTTCATAAATTGTATCATGTACCTGCTAATACCCTTAGGAAAAGATATAACTTACCTAGACATGTGGCGAGAGATATTGTTAAAACATGTAAATTTTGTGTTACTTTTCTTCCCTCTCCCCACATGGGGATCAACCCCAGAGGGTTGAGGCCAAACGCCCTGTGGCAAATGGATGTGACTCATTTAACAGAATTTGGTAAATTAAAATATTTACATGTGTCTGTCGATACCTTTTCCGGTGTCATTCATGCCACACCTCTGGCAGGAGAAAAGGTGTCTCATGTCAAAATACACTGCTTAGAAGCTTGGGCAGCTTGGGGAAAACCCCTTAGACTTAAGACCGATAATGGCCCTTCTTATACCTCCCATGGTTTTCGCGCCTTTTGCGCACAAATGCAGGTTGCCCACACCACCAGATTGCCCTACAATCCTCAAGGAAAGGTATAGTGGAAAGAGCTAATAGAAGCATAAAAGAAATGCTTCAAAAACAAAACAGGGGAATTGCTGAGTCAGCGTCCCCCAGGGAAAGGCTTTCTCTTGCGCTTTTTACCCTTAATTTTTTAATTCTAAATGACAATGATCAGTCTGCCGCAGATCAGCATATGACAAGAGACTCCATGGATACTAAAGACATGGTTATGTGGAAGGATGTTATTAATAATAAATGGTATGGACCGGATCCGTTAATAACGAGATCCAGAGGAGTTGTTTGTGTTTTTCCACAGGATCAAGAAACACCACATTGGGTCCCAAGTCGGCTAACGAGACCTGTCAAAGAAAACCAGGACAAGGAGGAAGATGATCGTGAAAGTGTTGAGTGTGACAATATTATTGATGGTCAAGATCTGCCCCAGCCAGGGGGAACTTCGATGGGGAATCCTGTCGGTATTCCCGAGGCCGATGCCAGTCAAACATGATGCCAGACTGTTCCCACGGTTATTTGGGACCAACAGGACCATGGATATCCCATATATTTTGCTAGATGCAGAGGAAGCCCCACTGGGGGACAACAGGTCTCTTGATTAGCAGGGAAGCCTGTGCTTTCAACTTGTCCGAAATACATCCCTTTCTTCTTATTCCTCATGCATTTTGCTTACATCACAGACAGCAGGCTGGTTTGACATTCCTTGCGGGCCACTTTGTTATCAGGCCAATGCCTCCTGGGTCAGTGGGTGGTGGCCAGCAAGGAGGGAGGAAGGCGACCTGACTAGCTTTCCAAAGTGGGCTCCCTTCTGTGCTGGTCGACATTCGGGAAATGCCTGACCCTGGACAGGTTGTCAGTCCCGTATTGGGACTTGGGTTACTAAAGACAAGACCTTTTTCTTCTCCCCTGGTATAAGCACGGGGTTTAATCAGACGTATAAGGGACGAAATTATACTGATTTAAATCCCAATCAGGCATGTTTCTAACCCCTTTGACAATTGGTTGTTGTGTGGTGTGGATGGGAGTTGTCTGAACTTGGAGCCCCTGGTTATGATTGGTGGGGGAAAGATCGGGTTAAGCCAGTTTGGGTGGAGTTCCTCCAAACCATGGGCTTCCTGGGACCCACAGGAAAAATTAACCACAATCTCAGCAGGCGCAGCCACACCATTCAAGTGGAGGACCAATACAGGCTATTATGACGACGGAGTTAAGCCATATGATAACATCACATATGGTCCTACCCCAGTTTGTGTGTATCCCCCATTTGTCTTTGTTGTTAGCAACATAGATCCTGCTAATTGTACTGATAAATCTTGCTCCTATGCTCAATGTTGGAATGCTTCTAAATATGAATATGCTGTGATAACCCGTATGCCTCGCTGGGTGCCTGTGCCCGTTAATGCTTCCAATGCGTTGACCTTGTTTAGACAAAAGAGAGATTTTGGCATTTCTGCTGCTATAGTTACAGCTATTTCCTTGGCGGCTGTAGGAGCTGCCACAGCAGCTGTTGCAATGAGCCATACGGTACAAACGGCACAAACCTTAAATAATCTTTCTGCCAATGTAGCCCATGCCCTGGATTTACAGAGGGGCATTAATTCTCAATTGCGAGGAGGGTTAATGGTGGTCAACCAAAGGATTGATCTCGTCCAGGAACAAGTGGACACCCTTTGGCAAATTGCTCAGCTTGGCTGTCAGTGGAAGTATGAGGGGTTATGTGTGACAAGCATTCAGTATGATAACTTTACCCGAGCTGCAAACTTATCTAAACAGTTGTCGAGTTATCTTATAGGTAACTGGACTGGTGAGTTTGATGAAATGCTGGATCAGCTGCGGATTGCCATCGTGACCGTGAATTCAATGCGAGTGGATCCTGGATTTGTGGAGGGACTCCAGTCTTGGATCTCCTCTGCAGTCTCCTGGTTTAAAGAGTGGGTGGGAGTCGGAATGTTTTTAGCCTGCTGCCTGGGAGGATGCGTGGTCTGCCTATGGTTGGTCTGTCGCCTTCGAGCCCAAACCAGAAGGGACAAGGTTGTTATCTCGCAAGCATTAGCCGCTTTGGAGAGTGGATCCTCACCCCAGATCTGGCTGTCGGCCCTGAGAGGCAATTAAGCCTTACCATTCTGCATAGCCTTAGCACCCCAAGGGATCAGGGGATCCCATTGGACCGGGACAGGTATGCAACTTGCAATTTGGGACAGGGTGCGAGGCAAGTGCACTGCAATTGAGGAGGACCATCTCCTCAAGAAGAGCATGTTGGGTTGCAAGTGGGTTGATGCCCAAGATCCCACCTCTGCAAAAAAGGCATCGGACGGGCCTGGTCATCACTGGGGAAGGCGCCCCTCAGGCGAAGGCCAGTGCAAGGTCCTCTCATTAATGTTTTAGACAGAGGCCCAACCTCTACTCTTACCTGTTGCCAAAAAACAAAAAGGGGGAACTGCGGGGAGCCAGTGCGAACGCAATTAGACTCCGCCCACTCCCTTGCAGCTTTGAGGTAAACAACTCCATATTAGGCAGTGCTTGGTGGGACAGTGGGTCCTGGGCTTTGCGCATGCGCGAGCCACGTAGAGTCCCCAGCCAATCCCGTGGCACTTGGTGACGGTGAAAGGCAGATGACCAATAGTAGAACGACACGTGTCCCTATTCCCTATATAAGCGGCCATTTTTTTTGTGCGCTCTCTCTCTCGCGCTCAAGCTCTCCTACATGTAAGAAGGCTCTCCAGTAAAGTGTGATCTGAGAAGACTCCTGGTGTGGTGGTCGTTCTTCCTCGCTGGTCGAGAAGGCATTCGCCGCAATGGAGGACTCTTGTGGCCTCCTTGGGGCTTGATCTCAGCTCCTGAGAACAGCCCAGTTCCTTAGTGGCTCACAGGCTGGTTTGCTCATGTGGACCCATTGGGCAGTTGGGCCTCCTAGGACCCGAGTTCGAATCACAGCACTTCCAAAAATTCACCCTGATGTGAGAAACCATTCGTTGCACCTGTTCTTCTGTGCCGTACAAGTTCTGGGTTGCAGCTAGGATGGAAAATGCATAGGCAACTCTATACTCATGGGAATAGCTTGTCATCCAGGTCACCACAGTTATATCTGTCATCCTATGCTCAAGAAAATACACAATACATCAATGAGTAAGACACCAGATAAAGACAATAACTACACCGAACCCAAGATGCTGCCCACCCATGTATGGAAATAGAGATCCTCTGTTTAAATTCTGAATTTATGACTACTATAACGCCCACCGGGGCTTGATTTCAGGTCCCAGGAAAGACTTAGATGTTTAGTGGCTCACGTGCTGGTGTGCTCACCATGACTCATCCATCACTTGAGCCAGCTAGCCCTTGAGTTCAAATCCCAGCACTACCAAAAGATTCATCCTGATATGAGAAGCCAATGGTTGCACCATTTTTCCTATGCTGTGAATGGGAGTATGCTATATAGGCAACTCTATACTCATGGGAATTGGTTGCCAGCCATGTTGTTATCACACTCATTAAAATACATATTGCATCCATGAATAAGACACGAAATCAAGAGAATGAGTACACTGAAAGCAAGATGCCTCCCACTCATGTATGGAAATATAGCTCCTGTCTTTAAATTATGAGTATATTTAAATTCATGAGTATATTGACCCCCATGGGGCACTAGCTCAGGTCCTGTGAACGGCCTAGCACCTTAGTGGCTCACAGGCTGGTGTGCTCACCTTGATCCATTCCCCAAGTCTGCCTGCTAAGCTCTGACTTCAAAGCGCAGCACAGCCAAAAGATTCATCCTCATGTGAGAAACCAATGGTTCACATCATTTCCTGTCCTGTGAAGGTCTTGGGCCTCATCGAGGATGAAGAATGCTATATAAGCAACTCTATAGCCATGGGAATAGGTTGTCATCCATGGCAGCACAGATATACCTGTTACCATTCTCAATAAAATACACAATACATCCATGAATAAGACTCAAAATTTAAAAATAACTACATTGCAAGCAAAATGCATACCACACCTGTATGTAAATATGTTTACATGTTTAAAAAAGGTAAGCTTTGTCCACTGCTGGGGCTTCAAATCAGGCCCAAGAACAGGCCTGACATTCTAGTCTTCAGGGATTATGAGCTTCCCCTTCCCCCACAGTGCAAAGGGGTTACCCAGACCTGAGTTCAAATTCCAGGCCTGACAAAAAATTCATCCTGATGTCAGAAGCCAGTCATTGTGCCTGATTTCCTCTAATGTGGAAGTCCTGGGTCTCAGCTAGGATGGAGAATGAATGCATAGGCAACCCTATAACCATGGGAACAGGTCATCATCCATGTCAGGACAGCTATATCTGTCACCATACTCAGTAAAATACAAAATACCTCCATTTATTAGACACAAATTAAGGAGAAGAAATGCACGGAGTGCAAGATGCTGCCCACACATATATGTCAATACAGATCCTATGTTTGAAGTATGAATTTATGCCTATCCTGGCCCTCCCTGGGGTTCATTGTCAGGTACTGGGAATGGCCTAGCTCCTCAGTTGCTCACATGCTGGTGTCCTCACCTTGAGTCTTTCACCAATTCGTCCTGCTAGGCACTCAGTTCAAATCCCAACATTGCCAAAAGCAGAATCCTGATGTGAGAACCCATAGGTCGACCTGTATTCCTGTCCTGTGAATGTCCTTTGTCTCAGCTAGCATGAAGACATAGGCAAGTCCATGGACATGGGTATAGGTTGTCATCCATTTAAGCACAGTTATATCTGTCATCATATTCAATAAAATACAAAATGCATCCCTGGCTAAGACACACAATAAAAAGAATAACTACACTGAAAGCATGATGCATTCCACATATGTATGTAAACAGAGACCCTATGTGTAAAATAGTTGGGCATATGATTTTTGGCAGTGTTGGGCTTCAATTTAGGCCCTGGCAACAGGCCTGACCTTGTAGTCTTCAAAGATGGTTCGATTCCCCTTCCCCAACAGTGCAACAGAGATACCCAGACCTGAGTTCAAATCTCAGCTCTGGCAGTAAAATGGCTCGAATTCTGCACTAAGATGCTTCATTCATATATGTGTGTATAAATATATATATATTCTTTTTTTTTTCACAGACCCAGTGCTCGAACTCAAGTAGTGGCAACTCTGCCTCAGCTTCTATCATCCTATGCTGTGGCCTCTGGACCTACAGCCCATCCTCGAATCCTAGGACTCCAGAGCTTGCAGAAAAAAAGCTGTGAGTGGAAAAAAAGCAGTGGTAAGTTCCACCTGGTGTTTTTATGTTCATTTTCCTTTGTACAGTGACCATGGTGTGTCTGAAACCGGAGACCTACAGAGTGAAGGTTACCTGGAGTGACTGAAGGCCTGCAGCTGTTGGGGAAGCCGCAGGCCATCCAGGCAAAGAGGCCCAGAGGTCGAATCCCAATCAGCCCCCCTACATTGAGGGATTGGCGTGAGATCCTGAGATACTTGTTTCTGGACCTAGGAAGAGTCATGGAATGTGATCAATCTCATCCTTGAATGAGTAGTTCCTGCAGGATGTGAGCAGGAACTGATAGGCAAGATTCCTGGGGTATCAATTATTTTTAATGGAGAATTGATGAAGCGTGACCATAATCATCACAGTCATGAAATGGAGGCATCGGGAAAGATCCAAGAATCAGTAGTTACAAGGTAGATTGGATTCCATCACAGGTCACCATCTCTCCTATTCTAAACAAATATGCATAGTATCTTCAGCTTATGAATGGATGACTATTGTGCTCTCCACCTGCCCTATCCCCAGGACTCAATCTCAGGTCCTGGGAACAGCCTAGTTCCTTAGATGCTCACATCATGGTGTCTTCACCTTGACCTTTTCTCCAATTGGCCCTGCTAGGCTCTGAGATCAAATCCCAACATTGCCAAAAGAGGAATGCAGGTGTGAGAATCCAATCCATCCACCTGTTTCCTGTCCTGTGAAAGTTCTGGGTTTCAGCTAGGATGGAGAACGCTTAAGCAACTCTATAGACATGGGAATAGATTGTCATCCATGCTAGCACAGTTATATCTGTCATCATGCTCAATAAACAAATTGCATCCGTGACTAAGATACACAATAAAAAGAATAATTGTACTGAACAAATGTATGTGAATAGAGATCCTATGTTTAAAATAGATGGGCATATGACTTTTGCCAGTGCTGGGGCTTCAATTTAGGCCCTGGGAGCAGGCCTGACCTTGTAGTCTTCAAGGATGGTAAGCTTCCCCTTCCCCCACAGTGCTATAGTGTTACCTAGACCTGAGTTGGAATCTGAGCTGTGGCAGAAAATGGTGTGAATTCTGAACTAGGGTGCTTTATTAGTTTTTAGAATTTTGTTGTTTTTTGTTTTTTGTTTTTTGTTTTTGGCTAACCAAAGGATTTGAACTCACTTCATGGCAACCGTGCCTCAGCTTCGATCACTTTAGCCTGGTGGGCTGCCACAGGCCCATAGTCAACCCTGTGATCCTAGGCCCTGAAGCCTTGCAGGAGTCAAAAACAAACCACACACAGAAAAATAGCCACAGGATGGATTTTTTACAATTTCTTCCTTTGCATGGTGACCAACCTGGGTCCAAATTACAAGGCTACAAAGGTACTTCACTTTGCATTGGCCACGGCTAGCGGACTATCGAGGAAGCCACAGGCCCATATGTCATCATAGACCCTGATTTTGAATACTGGTCCTGATACCTACCAATGGGGGTCTTCCCACGAGACTCATTCCTATGCATGGGAATAATGATGGAATGTTAGCAAACTCATGATTGAATAAGAAGTTTCTGGGGGGAAAAGTTCTAGTCTAAAATTAGATGCAATGATCCTAGGGTGTTGATTGATCTTAATGCCTGGTTTATTAAACATGAAAACAATACTATTCCTTCAATGGAGGCATAATAAATACCCAAGAGTTGGTAGGAACATAGTTGATGTTGAATCCTAGGTAGATGTCCCTGGAATTCTACACAAATATATATTTATTGATATATACCACCTGCCTACCCATGTATGGCTATTTTGTTCACACCTGTGGCTCAATCTCAGGGTCTGGGAACTGACTGGCAGCTTCCTTGGCTAGAGGTTGCCGTGTTGGCACACCCATTCATGAACTGGGTCTCCTAGGCCCTGAGTTCAGATCCCAGCACTGCAAACAATTGGATCATGGAGTAAGAAGCCGATTGTGACACCTGTTTTCCTATTCTCTGAGAGTCCTGGGTGTCAGACACGATGGAGAACATGTCTACAAATTTAGATACTATGTGATGGGATGTCATCAATATAATAAATGGAATGTGTGTCATCACAGTCAATAAATGGTAAATAAATGAATGAAACAAAAATACAATCAATAACCACAATATGGCCTAAACATCTATAGGTAAGTACAAATCCTATCTTTATAATGTATATAAACAGTATATTTTCCAGGGCTGGGGATTGAATTCAGGCCTAGGGATGAGGCCCAACTTTCTTGTCTTCAAACATGGTGAGCTTCCCCTTCATCCACAGTGCTGCAGAGTTACAAAGACCCTGAGTTCAAATCCAAAGTAGAAAAAATAGTGAGAATTGCAAGCCAGTGAGCTAAATTTTTTTTTGTGTGTGTGTAGGGGGGGGTTGTGTTTTTTTTTGTGAAGCAAGGTCTTGAACTCAGATCATGGCACTCTGCCTCAGCTTCTATCACCCTAGGCTGCAGTGCAGCCACAGAGCCACAGTTGATCCTGGGATCCTAGACCTCCAGGCCTTGTTCTGGGAAAACCTATGCACAGAAAAAAAGTGGCAGAGCCAGGCGCCGGTGGCTCACACCTGTAATCCTAACTACTAAAGAGGCTGAGATCTGAGTATCTCGGTTCAAAGCAAGGAAATCCGTAATACACTTATCTCCAAGAAACTAGAAAACTGGAAGTGGTGCTGTGACTCAAGTGGTAAAGTGCTTGCCTTTAACTGAAGACCATAGGCCCAGCACCCAGGCCCAGAGTTCAAGCCCTATGACCGACCCCCCCCCAAAAGAAAAAAGTAGCAGGATTGCGTTTTTACATTTTATTCCTTTGCACTGTGACCATTTGGGTCTGAATGACATGGCTCTAAAGGGTGCTTCACCTTGCATTGCTGAAGGATGGAGGGCTATTGGGGAAGCCATAGTCTCGCACAGCAATGTAGGCCTAGAGGTAAATCCCAGTAATGCTACTTACAGATGTTGGAGATCCTAAGAGACTGGTTCCCATCCATAGTAATAATGATGGAATGCTATCAATGGCACGGTTGAATGAGCTGATCGTGAATACTACTCGTATAAAATTAGACATCATGATTTCAGTAGACTGATTGTATTTAATATGAAGCATTAAAAGAATACTATTTCTTACAGAGATACAATAATTTCAGGACACTGATTTAATTAATAGTTTAGTAAGGATGAAAACAATAACATGAATTACAAGGAGGCATAATAAATACACAAGAATTGGTAGGAATGTAGCCTACATAACTGAATAATGTGTAGACATGTCTGGCACTCTATAAAGATATGTATTTATTAGCATAATACCATCTGGGTGTCACGCTGTTCTTATTTTGTCAAACCTTGGGGCTTGATCTAAGGTCCTAGGAACAGCCTGTCAGGTCAATTTTCCCCAGGATGGCGTGTGACACTCACCCATTCATGAATTTGGCCTTGTAGGCCATGAGTTCAGATGCCAGCACTCCCAAAAAATGAATCATGGAGTAAGAAGCTGATAATGACACACTTTTTCCTTTTTTGTGAAAGTCCTGGCAGTCAGGTATGAAGTGGAACATATATGCAGACCTATATCCTATGGAATCAATGTTCTATGTGCCATAACAGTCAATAAAATATATGGCCAACACATGAATAAAACAAAAATTAACAATGAATACACTGAGCGCTATATGAAGTCAACCTATGTATATAAATATAAGTCATATATTTAAAATGTACATGAACAGGATGTTTTCTAGTGCTGCGGATTGATTTCAGGTCTAAGGAACAAACTTGAATTTCATGACTTCAAGTAGGTGAGCTTCCCCTTTCCACACAGTGCAAAAGAGTTACCCAGACCATGAGTTCTGATCCAAGTCCTGACAGAAAAAATGGCAGCTGTATACTATGTGATATCCAATTCTTAGGTATTTCATTCTACCTCCATTTAATGAATGTGATTGTTTAAATGCTTCATAAAGTATTAATTAAAATTGATCAGTATCCTATAATATAATTGTGTATAATTTTATCCTAGAATGATTCATGAGCTGCCCATTTAATCACATATATCACATGCCATTGGTATTCATATGGATAGGATTGAGTTTTTTAGGATCACCTGCCATTTGGAGGTGGCAGGACCAGGATATGGGCTCCAGCTCTCACCTCTTTAACCCGAGGATAAGGAAATCACCAGTTTGTCCAAGAACATCAGCAAGACCAATAATTAGGCAGGCACCAATGGCTCTCAGCAGTCCTCCTTGATACTTGCAAAGCTGTGACAGGAGGATCATGGTCAAAGTCACCCTAGGCAGGATAGTCATTGAGACCCCTGTCCAACTTCTGTGCCAACAAAGCCAGAAGTAGAGCCATGTGTCTTCACTAGTTGAGAGCTAGCCTTGTGCAAAAGCAGCTCAAGGACTGTGCCCAGATCCTGAATTCAAGGTCAGGGACTGGCAACAAACAGACATACACAACAATCTGTGCAGCCATCCAGCTAAAGCAAGTCACCCTCATGTCCCCAACTGGATTGGACAGAATTTCATGTGAAATGGGTGCTGTCATCTTGACTCTGCCCATTCTGCCTGCATCACAGGATTCTGTCCACACCCCTATTCTTTTATGGTTCTTTCTGACCAATGGGAAACAAAAATGGTGGCCACGCCCATATTCCTTGCTGCCCGGTAGCACCTGGATTCCCTCAGTTGGATGACACCACTACTAGCAGTTAAGGAAGGTAGAGGTGGATGAGTGGTGAGCAAGATACTCGAGGCCACATTGGAGTAGTGTAGGAAATTGAGGTCCTAGACAGTGAGTGGGTGAATAGAGGATTTCCAGACCATGGGAAAGTGGCCAGCCCATCTTTCCTGTCCCAGCGCTCTGATGTCTGAAACAACAGGACTCCATGAAAGAGCTGTGAGCATGAAATTGCCACAAGAACACTGGCAGAAGAATCCTCCCAACAGATCTGCAACATTCAAGAAAACCAAGAGCATGAAAAAGTGAAGGATCCCCAAGACAAACGCCACTGTGAAGTATGATTCAAAGGAGAGTCCAGCCAAATGTGATGCTGACCATGGGCCTCCCCTGCCTTTGGACACAGCCGCAACCACCAGGGTCCAGAGTGTCAATGGTCCCGATAACACCAAGGATCTGCAGAAGTGTACAGACATGAGGTGCCCACCCTGGATCCCAGCAAAAGAAAAAAAGAGGTGCTCTGTGCCAAGATCCAACCACTGAAGCAGGAAAGACTGACCTGCAGGATGAACGGGAGTAAGAGAGAAGATAGCCCAACTGCACACAGCAATGAAAAGGGAGCTAGAGATACACAAGGCACCCATACAGAAGTTGGTTTGGGCAGAAAGTGATTTACAATGTTCACCAGCCCGCATGCAGCAGGGGACCGATGACAGATAAAGGGAGCATCAAGCTCTCACCAGCTGCCTGCAGACCTCAGAGAAGCACATTGCAGAGCTGGAGATGGTGACGTCTCTGGTCACTGCTCACAGAATGAGACCGAAATGTTTTTAGAACAGCTGAATGATGTGACCCTTCAGCTCGAGGAAAAGATCAGAAGCTTCAATGACTTGGAGCAAGTGAACACTGAGTTGCAGGAGAAGCTGGAAGCACTCTGGACACAGTGGAGCAACATGAAAAGCATAATCTGTAAGTTCCAACAAGCTCTGGCGGGGCGTGAGGTACTAAAGAGACTACTGGCCAACCTGAGCTGGATGGTGACTGAAGTGAATCTAGAGAGAGACATCTTCACAGAAGACCTGAGCATTGAGAGGTACGTGCAGAAGGAAGAGGCCCGGAGGCTGACCCAGTGGGCACACCAATTGACATGGTGAATAATCAAGGGGCAAGGCAGGTTTTTGACATAAAGAAGGAGCTGGGGGAATTGAGAAGGAAGCTGGCAGAGACATGGCCCCCTTTGGGACCATCTCCGGCCAAGCAGCAGATGCAGGCCCAGACCTACTGCACCCAGATGGAGTTGAAAAACCTGGAGGAACAATTTCACATCCAAGTCCAGGAAAACCAAATGCTCCATTTCCAGAACACTGAGCAGCAGAAGCAACTGTGGAGACTGGAGGAGAAGGCCAAGGATCAGCAGGAGATCTGCAAGATCCCATGATGTGCATGTGTGCAACAGACAGATGGAAGAAGAGCTGGCCCTGCTGTGGGACACTCTACACATGGTGATCAGTGAGGAGAAGCTAGGCAGCATCTTGGACTCAGAGCAGCAGATGAAGGAACATCTGTGGAAAGAGCTGGACCACACAGAGGAGAAGATAGAGGAATGGAAAGAGGTGGCTGAGAGAGAGAGCCAAGCAGATTGGGAGCTGCAGGATTTGCAGGAGCAGTCCCTGGCTCAGCTGCAGGAGCTCAGAGACACCTGTGAGCTGCACAACACCTCCAATGAGTAGCTGAGCTCTGACAAGGAGGCCCTAGATAGGCAGCACCTAGAGAGGCAGACCCAGCTGCTGGAGCAGCTGAAGCAAGTGTAGGCCTACCAACTGTGGGACCAGGTGGTAGTCTCAAAGTGGCAGGATACCCTCAAGTGCCTGGAAGTGACCAGACCAGAGGAGGAGAGCCTTCAGGCCCAGCTGAGCTTCCTGGCTTTACCTGGGGAAGGGAAAGTTGAGAGCCCTGGAGAAGCAAAAGTTGAGGAGGCAACTCCCCCAGATGTGAGCATCACAGAGGATGGAGACATCCCCCAAACCGAGAGGGGGCCCTCTCCTGGCTGAAATCCACAGGGAGAAAGAAACTCCTGCACCAAGAGTGGCAGTCCCACTGCGGGTGCCCAGTCCACCTGGCAGCTTAGTGCCAGAGAAAACTGGAGCCACTGTCACCCCACCCTGTGAGCTGACACCACAACATATGTGGAGATGGGAAGCAGGACACGTGGGCGTCTGAGAAGAAAATCTGCTTTGTCCATGACCTGCCTATTGTGGTGGACTTCGGGAGTCCAGTGGATGAGCTCCACCATCGATGCAGCCAGATGTTGGCACACATCTGCACCATCGAGAACTCCCTCGTGGCGTGTAAAGAGCAGATATTCATCCTGGATGAGCTGGGTCAGGAGAAAGCTGAGCACATGTGCTGGCTGTCCCAGGAGAAGATGAAGAGGAGAGAGTTTTGGGAGCCCCTGTGGTTCCTCTCAGGGGAAGGCATGGACAGCAGGCACCAAATGCCAGCACAGACTGAGTCCCCCGCCACCACCACTGCTTCAGACACCTCAGGCTCTGGGGTGGTCAACATGAGGGAGGAGCAGAAAGGTTTTGAAGAATTGCCACTTCAAAGCAGTGTGGAAACTGCCAAAGGACAGGTCGGGGTTCCCTACCCCATATAGGACTCCCCCATGGAGCACATCCTGCTGCAGAAGCCACACATGCAGATCACCCACAGCTCACAGGCTCAGGCAAGGAGTGTTCCCTCCCTTTCTTCTGTAGACTGATGCAGATGATGACTCTCTATGTGACATACTGACTCTCAAAAGCCTCAGGAGCCACCACAAGTAGGTGGCCAGGTGGCCTTCTCTCAGGACTCCATCTGCCAGGTGATGGGAAGAGTAAACTGCGGGTCGGGTAGGGCAGAGGCTGCTGGGAGGTGGACAATATTCAACGGACATCTAATGGACCATTGGTGGCCAGGGAAGAGGCCCATATTATGCTTATCACAAAGAATGAATTGTTTTCAAAGGGAAAACAAGCCTCCAACAAAGATTTGTTCTTCCAGTCCTGGGGCTTGAACTCAGGGCCTGGCCACTGTCCCTGAGCTCTTTTTCTCATGGCTAACACTCCACGACTTGAACTATAGTGCCACTTCTTGTTTTCTGATGGTTCATCAAAGATAAGAGTCTCACATACTTTCCTGCCCAAAATGGCTTTGAACTGTAGTCCTCTAATCTCAACTTCCAGAGTAGCTAGAATGACAGGCATGTGCCACCAGTGCCTAGCATGTGACACCTTTTGAAGGCATCTTGGCGATTCTGTAAAAGGAGCCCCAAAGGACCAGGATAGACCTTGACCCAGTCAAGGAGCTGTGATGGGGGAAAGCTGATGTTCTAGCCATTCTGTTCCCCCAAATAAAAAAATACTCAAAGACTGCAGTGTAGAAATCTGCTTTTGCATTCTTGTGTGTGTGTGTGTGTGTGTGTGTGTGTGTGTGTGTGTGTGTGAACTCAGGGCCTAGGCTCTATCCCTGAGTTTTCTTGCTCAAGGCTAGTGCTCTTCTACTTGAGCCACAGCCCCACTTGCTTTTTGATGGTTAATTGTAGGTAAGTCTCTCAAGTACATTCCCATCCAGGGTGGCTTCAAAGCATGATGGGGGCCCCAGGGAAGCAAGAGTAAACACAACTCGCAGGTACAATCCCTATGGTGGGTGACTCTTGCCCCCTTGTAGCCAGATGTAGGACATGCGGCCACGTGCCATCGTGGGGGACTATTGTCATCTAGAGTTCAATTGGGGGAAGTGACCAGGCCCAAGCTGACTTTTGCCCACTGTGAATGTTGATTCCAGAGCAGATCTGTTTCACCCTAGGCCAAGAGAGTTCCAGGAGGCCCGCCTTACAGGAGAACAAGGAAGGGAGAGGTCAGCTCCAGGCCAAGCTAAGAGCCTTTGGCCATGGACACTCCAACTTGGCCTTCCTGATTACTGTAAGGCCTGTCAAAGAACAATCCCCTCCCACAAAAAAAAAACAAAATTGGAGCCATGTCTCAAAGTGGTAGAGCTCTAACATTGAACCAAAGAGCTCAGAGACTGGGCCCCCACGCTGTGAGTTCAAGACCCCCAGCTGACCCTCTTCCACAAAACATAGGTTAGTTAAAGGTGAACTAGTAGGATTTGTGAAGTGTTTCTGAAGAATGGTGATACAGAAGAAAGCACCCTAATTCTAATGACAGCTGAACTTGTGACATACAGCTCTATGCTGAGTCCTTCAAAGGGTACAGTTTTCTGAGTCCTTCCTACATGGGGGATTTTTGCTGAGTCCTCAAAAAGCATTTTGTGTGCTGAGTCATCACAAAGGGTGCTATATTATGAGTCCTTGAGAAGAGTGGGCAGTGCTGGGTTTTTCAAAGGGTGCTGTGTGCTGAGTCCATTACACAATGTATTTATGCTGAGTCCTTCAAAAGGTGCAGTATGCTAATTCATCCCAAAGGATGCTATGTGCTGAGCCCTTGAGAAGAGAGGGACAGGTGAATTTTTCAATGGGTGCTGTGGGCCGAGTCCTTTACACAGGGTACTTTTGCTGACGCCTTCAAAGGGGGCTGTAAGCTGAGTCATCCCAATGGGTGCAATGTGCTGCATCCTTGAGAAGAGTGAGATGAGGTGAGTTTTTCGAGTGCTGTGTGCCGAGTCCTTTATACAGGGTGCTCTGTACTGTCCTTCAAATGGGGCTTCCACAGGGTGGTATGTGCTGAGTCCTTCAAAACACTGCTATGTGCTGAGTGCTTTAAAGGGTGCTGTCCACTGAATGTTTTACACAGGGTGCTACATACTCAGCCCTTCAAAGAGTGGTGTGTGTGGAGCCTTAACACAGGGTGCAATGTGCTGAGTCCTGGGAAAGAGTGCTACGTGCTGTGTTTTTCAAAGTGTGCCATGAACTGAGTCCTATACACTGCGTGCTATGGACTTCCTCTTTCAAAGGGAGCTGCATGTTGAGTCATCCCAAAGGTTACTATATGCTAAGTCCTTCAAAGGGAGCACTGTGCTGAGTCCTTCACACAGGGTGCTTTGTGCTGTTCTTTGAAATGTTCGATGTGCTGAGTCATCCCAAGGGGTGCTAGGTTCTGAGGTAGTTATCCCCAATAATTTCTCTCTCTCTCTCTCTCTCTCTCTCTCTCTCTCTCTCTCTCTCTCTCTCTCTCTCTCTCTCTCTCTCTCTCTCTCTCTCTCTCTCTCTCTCACACACACACACACACACACACACACACACACACTCACACTCACACACCTACATACATACACACAGAGGTCATTGTGTACCTGCTTGATGTGTGGAGTGGAGAGGAATGGAGAAGAGTCTCCTCCAGTGGTGGGGCTGAGGGGAGATTTGATTCCCTGGGCAAGTGTTAGGGTTGGCGGGGAGTGCTGAGCTGAGGTGAGGCAATTCCCATGGCCTGGAAGCCTTAGGGCCCAGTCAGGGCTGCTCTTTTAGGCAAGGGTGGGGGCGGGGCTGAGGGGAATTGGTGGCAGGGCTGAGGAGAGGAAAGGATGGGACTGAGGGGAAGAGGAGGCAGGGCCCAGGGGCTTAATGTGGTGGTAGCAGTGGCCAGGGGCTCTCTGTGGCAGGCATGCATACGCAGAGGGGTCGAAGTGGCCCGCAAGAGAAGTGGAGGCAGAGAGAGAGAGAGCAGAGAGGAGTAAGTACATGCATAAGAGGAAATAGCTTCATATATACCACATTTTCTTGATCCATTCATCTACTGAGGGGCATCTGGGTTGGTTCCATATCTTAGTTATGGTAAATAATGCTGCAATAAACATACTTGTGCTGGTAGCTTTAGTGTGGTCTTGTTTGTAAACATTTGGGTAAATGCCCAAAAGTGGTATTGCTGGGTCATAGGGGAGTTCTATGTGAAGTCTTTTGAGGAACCTCCATACTGCTTTCCAAAGTGGTTGAACAAGTTTACATTCCCACCAACAATAAAGTAAGGTTCCTTTCTGTCCACATCCCCTCCAACATCTGTTGTTGTTAGAGTTCTTGATTTTTGCCGTTCTAACTGGAGTGAGGTGATATCTCAATGTTGTTTTGATTTGCATTTCTTTTATGGCTAGGGATGTTGAACATTTCTTCATGTGTCTATTGGCCATCCTTCTTTCTTCAGAGAAGTTTCTCTTTAAGTCTTTCGCCCACTTATTTATTGGGCAGTTGTTTCTTTGAGGATTTGTTGTTGGGTGGTTTAATTTTTTGAGTTCCAAGTATATTTTAGATATGAGACCCTTGTCCGTTGTATGGCTAGTAAAGATCTTCTCCCAATCCGTGGGCTTTCTATTGATCTTGCTAGCTATGTCATTTGCCCTGCAGAAGCTCTGCCACTTTATGCAATCCCATTTGTCCAACCTTTCTTTGATTGTTGTGTTTCCTGATCTCTATTCAGAAAATTTCGGCCTGAGCCAAGGAGACCTAGGGTTTCTCCTATTCCATCCTGTAATGTTTTCAGAGTGTCTGCTTTGAGTTCAAGGTCTTTGATCAATTTGGAGTTGATTCTGGTGCAGGGTGATATATAAGGATCTAGCTTAAGTTTTCTACAAGTAGTTAACCAATTTTGCCAGCACCATTTACTGAAGAGGTTGTCTTTCTTCCACTCTATTGACTGGCTGGCTGAGGCCTCAATTGAAGTGAAGGTCCTGACTGGGAGTGCAAAGCATGTGGAGCTATCACAGCAGACACATCACCTCAAGCAGCCTCTCGGTGGCGTGGTGGCCATGAGCTGTCCCAAGTCCAAGGTTCCAATTTTCATGGTGTTGGCAGTCGCCACAGAGGAGGAGGCCACTGAGGAGGAGGCAGCTGAAGAGGCAGCCTTGGCGGCAGCAGTGGCAGAGGTGATAGCGGCATCGGCAGAAACAGGTCTGGCTGAGGATGAGGCGAGAGCTGAGTTGTCTGCAGCTGAGGGGGAAGAGAGGCCGAACTCACCCTACCATGTGCCCTCAGACCCCGGCCCTTCCCAAGGTGCTGCGTTTCAAAAATGGCGCTGCCATCCTAGACCCAGGGAGCCTCTCTCAGTTGCCAGGCTGAGATAACGCACCCCTGGCTGGCTTGTCTCAGGACCTGGTTCAGGTCCCTCGTCCTCAGACTCCGGGCCTGCCATACCTGGAGTGCTGCCTACAGCTTCTCCTAGCAGCACACGTGAGTGGCCACCCTGCTGGCCCACACTCTGGGAACCATATTGCCCAGCGAACCCCTCGGCCCCCCCTCACCGCCTCCCCCATTCTGCAGACCTGGACCAGTGCCTCCCACCTCCCCTCTCCTGTCCCTCCTGTGCCTCTCCTGCATCCCACAGTACACCCTGGTTCTGCTGCAAATGCACCCCAGGAGTGGGGGTAGGGTGTGTGGCAACCCCAGGATCCCTCTCATGTCCCTAGTGGCCAGTGTCCCAGGAAACGGGAAGATGCAGGGTTGGGTGAGGAGGGGGCGCCAGAGAGCTCCTGGCCTGGAGTAATGGAGCCACACAGCCACCCATCTGCACCCTTCCTCACCTTGGTGGGAACCTGGTGGCTTTAGTCAGAGATGGGGAACAGCATCTCCAAACTTGCCTTCTCAGGTCTTTTCCTTTTTTCTGGGGTTGGAGGTGTTGGATGCAGAAGATAGACCCCCTTGCTGTGTGAGCCCTTGTCCTCTATGCTTGGTCACCCTTTCACCTGAGGAAGGTTCCAGAAGAGCACACTAAGGAGGGGAGTGCACTGGGGGTCAGAGAAAAGATGAATATCTGGGAGGAACATACCCCCTCCCACACACACCCAGCCTATTCTCCCGACTCCAGCCGTCATCAGTTCTCACAGGGTGATCACATTTCCCAGCTCTGCCAGAATCTGCTGGTGCTCCCGGTGACCACAGCCACACTCATACAGCCAGACACCCTGCTCTGGTGTGTAGAGTTGGAGCTAATTCAAAGGTTGGGAATGTGTCTGCCAATCATAATTAGGGAATGAGATGGGGGGAGTAGGGCAGAAGATGTGAAGTTAAAAGGGTCTGGTGGGTGGCGAATGGTGTGACATGGCACATGGTTAACCACAAGCAAGGATGAGAGGGGAAACTTATCCAGGGCTTTGGTGGTGACCATGGGCATCTGGGCAGGGGTCTCCAGGCCCCCACTTGTGGCATTGATTCCCTCCTAGGGCATTACACCGGTGGGCAGTCCTCCCTCCCTGGAGTCCTGTAGACTCCAATCTGTGTCCTGCCTGGGCCGTTTCCAGCTGGGCAGTGGTAGGCAAATGCATTCCCCCTGCTGAAGCCTGCATAGTATCAGGCCATGGCAGTTAGCTAGGGCTGGCTGAATGCCAGTTTCTGTAACCTGCTGTAGGCTGTCTGGAAGGAAAAGGGGACCACTGACTTTGGAAGCCTTTACGTTTGATTGGGACAACTGAAATGCCAGCTTTTCCAGGATTTTTTCTTTAAGCTGGCAATTACTACTAATGACTGGGATTATGGGTCAAATTAGATGAACGATTTCAGCTGCCAAACAATGATGTTCAAAGTGGCACAGGTAGAGTTCCCAAGCCAGATCGTCTCCTGTCATGAACATCCTGCTTTAACTGCCTTCCTCTAGCAGCTGCTGATTCTCCTCTGGTTTTCTCTAGGGTGACCACCACAGTCAAGTACATCATGGGGAACAGAGATGGTGACCTCGCCATCCCCAGCCTGCCAGCTGTGAGCAGAGACGATTCCCAGCACCTGCACTGGAATCTGGGAGATTCAGAGAACCGGAATGCCTCAAGGATCCTTTCTCTGCAACATGAAACTTGGGGGCCGGATGTGGTGGACCATCCTGTCTGGCCCCAGGGGGAGGAGAGGAGGCCCCTTGAGCCAGGCTTTCACTTCAAGTGCCTCATTCTCACCTGAGGGACGAATTGAGTGCCAAACTGTGGGTCAGCCGCTGGACAAAGATTTTTGAGAAGAGAGGCATCGCAGAGGTCCCAGAATCCAGCGAGTACATCGTGGCTCACATCCTCAGAGCCAAAAGAGTTAAGTGCAGTGGCACCAGGAGGGCAGGACAAAGGACGAGGGAGAACTGTGGAAGAGCTATGTCAGGCTTCGACATCTCCCCCACCAACCCCTCCACCCCCAGGATGCTTACCTGAGTTGGATGGGAGTTTTCTGTAATATTGTCATAGACAGATGCTCATTTATTTATCCAACAAACCGTTACAGCGAGTGCCAGGTCCAGGTGGTAATAGAAGATGAAAGGTTCCACAGCGCCTGAAGAAATCTTGGTTTGAGTTGGATGACGGTGCTTCACACCTGTCATCCTAGCTACTTAGGAGATTGAGATGGGAGGACTGAGGCTTAAGTCCCAGGAAGAAAAGCCCGTAAAACTCTTATTTACAACAAACTACCAAAAAGAAAACTCCAGAAGTGGATGAGTGGCTCAAGCTGTAGACCGTTGGCCTTGAGGAAAAAAGGCTCAGGGACAGCACCCAGGCTCTGAGTTCAAGGCCCAGGAATGACACAAAGAAAGGAAAGAGAAAGAGAGGAGAGAAGGATGGAGGGAGAAAAGGAGAAAAGGAAGGAAGAACGGAACATGCATGCCTTGGTTTGGAGTCCCTGGATCAAGGGAGCCAACCATTCATAATCACTGTGGGGACAGTTTCAGAGCCTCAAGCCAGTATGTAGGACCAAGCCACTGACCCTCAGCAACTTCATGACATCCAGGAGCTGTGTGGTCACCGACTGCAGAGGGAAACAGCCTTGGGTAAACCCTAGGGCTCAGGGTGTGTCACCAAATATCAGTCTCTCCTAGCCCACCGAGTTTATTTTCTAGTCAGATAAGAAGAAATTATCCAAGGGATAGGGAGGTATAGGCTGAGGGAGTGTCAAGAGGGAGGTGGCAAGGGATAAGCAAGAAGATGAAGAGGGAGGATGATCCCAGGTTAGGTGTGTCAGGCCATTGGAGCCATGACCTCACCTGACAACTTAGACCATCAGTGATAGAGACTTCGACCCAGCCACATGGCTGTTAAAAGTCCTGGCACTTTGTGTTCACTATTGACCAGCTTGCTGTCATTCACTGCTGGATACCTGTGTGGTACATCCTTGGGGATTGGGACTTCTTCTGGCTTACTCTGAAGATGACACCCCCAGTGTTCATTCCTCGACAAGAGACAGAGGTAAGCCTGCCACTGGCACAGCACATCCAGAGAATGAGGGGGGAAGTTAGACCCGTGTTGCCCCAAGACTTCCTCTAGGGGACTGTAGGGCCCTGTGACGGCCATTCTCAGAGATAGAGGTGGGTCCCTTTGCTGACTCAACCTTTAGTCTAGATGACAGATCTGGGATTCAGAGAGGACCGACTGAAGGTGGAGCAGGGCTGGTTAGAGGCTGGTGGGAAAACCAGAGGCACTGAGCTCTGAGCAGGGTTGTTTCATTGAGGATACTCACAACCCAGGAACATTCCTGGGATGGTTAGGCCTTTTCTCCTTTCCGGGAGAGAGGGACCTACAGCTCTCCAGTCTGCATCCCTTGACCAAGAAATCCTTTCAATCCCATATCTTGTGGCTGGATAACTAGACCACAACTGACTGCCCAGTGTCAAAGGATCTTGAGTCCTTGATGAGGTCACGGGATACTCATTATGAGATTGTACTTGAATGTCCTGATTTGGTGTATAGTCAGTCCCATCTAAGACTGCCATAATCTAGGACATATAATCTAGAGAATCAGAGCAGGATGGGGTCTATTCTGTGAGTCTTGAGTATTATGTGTGAGCTTTGAGCTCCCGTGTGCCCACCTGCTTCCCTTTCTTGGGTGGGTCTATGCTAGAAAAAGTTTATAAATAGGGCCTGGGTCCCATCCCTTGTGTTATGCTCAAAGCTAGCACTCTGCCATTTGAGCCACAACTCCACTTCCAACTTGTTTGGGTGTTTAGTTAGTGATAAGAGTTCTCATGGACTTTGCTGAAAAGGGTGCATCCAAATGCAGTCCTCAGAGCTCAGTCTCCTGAGTGGATAGAATGACAGGCTTGGAAAAGTATCTTTGGCCAGGTGCCAGTGTCTCATGGCTATCATCCTAAGTAATCAGGAGTGGAAATCTGAAGATCACGATTCAACTCAAAGCCAGCTTAGGCAGGAAAGACCCTCATTTCGGTTAGGGACCAGGGTTCAGAGGAAAGACCTCAGACCTGACACCTCCCGGGGGACATTTGTTCTTGTGAGAGAGCCCAGTCATTGCTGTGGATAAGGAGGAATCCGCCATCAGACTGACCTGGAACAATGCTCAAAGATAGGTAAGCTGTTGAAGTATCAAACCCACTCATGTCTGCTTCCCATTCCCAACAAGGAGGTGCAGTGTGGGTGGCACAGCCCTGGGCCAAAGAAATTATAAATGGATGGTGGCAGTCAGGAGCTTGTGGCTCCCACCCATCATCCTGGCTATTCAGGAGTCTGAGGGCTGATGGTCGTGACTCAAAGCCAGCCCGGGCAGAAAAGTCCTTGAGATTCTTATCTCTCATAAACCACCTCTCCCCCCCCCACAAACCCACACACAAAAAAGCCAGATGTGGTGGTGTAGCTCAAGTAGTAGAGCCTCAGCCTTCAACAAAAGAAGCTCAAGGATAACACCCAGGCCCTAAATCCAAGCCTTAAGGCTCACACAATCATCATAAAATAAATGAACAGTGTACACCTTTTATCTGACTACCAAGAAAGATGGATTCAGTCTTCTAGCTGGCTGGCACTTCTAGCCAAAGGTAAGGGGCTTCCCTTGATGTCCCCCTATACCTCGCCTTCTCTCCATTATCTGTCAAGGCTTTGGTTGCAGGACAGAATTCGCATCATCCCCCTGGATATGACCTAAAATACCCTCGCTCATCCACCTTCCTTGGGGTCAGTATCCTGGATGCATTCCCTGCTGGGAGGATGAGGCACCACAGAGATACGGGTAGGTATCCCTGACACTTACACACACACACACACACACACACACACACACACACACACACACACACACACACACACACACACACACACACACAAACACACACAAATACCCCTAGCCAACTCAGACTAGCCTTTTCCAAAGACACTTTATCTCTTTGGATTAACTGACCTAGGAGAGGATTTTGATCCCCAGTAACT
>NW_027202843.1:0-50000 GCF_024711535.1 Dipodomys merriami | reverse complement strand
GTGTGTGTGTGTGTGTGTGTGTGTGTGTGTGTGTGTGTGTGTGTCAGTTCTGGTGTCAACGTCTAGTGTATTGGGGTCCCTGGATAAGGGTCACAATATCACCAGGACACAGGGGATGCAGCGTGCAAACAATTGCCACTGCATGCTGTGCTTTATTGTTAGTGGGTATTTAAAGACAAGCAAGCATAATCTTTGCCAAGATTTGATCAGAAGACATTCACACAAAAATTTCAACAGATACATTTTTACTTAACCTATAAGACAATGTCTAGGTATATTATTATCTAAACTATTTTAGAGAAAGCTAAAACTACTTCTCCAATCTCAGGAAAATGCTTGACCAATTGTTCATCTATGCTTAAGCAAGCAGAAGAGCCACTTCCTCAGCTCCCAGGAGTCTGTGACATGTGTTTTGAGATAGGGAGAGAGAACATTTTCCCTCTCTAGCCCAGGAGTCTGTGACATGTGTTTTGAGATAGGGAGAGAGAACATTTTCCCTCTCTAGCCTGGCATTCCAAGAGCTTTCCTAATCCCAAACACAGTCCTCAGATAATCCTGAGGCTGGAGCCTGCATCATTCTTACCCCTCAACATAGACCCGGAGTCTTCACATTCTGGGGTTTGAATTCATGGCCTGGACGCTATCCGTTAGCTTTTCTGCTCAAGGTTAGCAGTCTACTACTTGAACCACAGCTCTACTTCTGGCTATTTGGATGTTTAATTGGAGAAAAGTGTCTCATGTAGACCTTCCTGCTTGTACTTGTGATCCTCAGATCTCAACTTCCTGAATAGCTGAAATTACAGGGGTGAGCCACCAGCAGCTGCTCTCTACCTCTTACCTCGCACCTCGACCCTCCTGAGACACAGAAGAATATGTCTCACCAGGCTCACTTTTTTCTTTTTTTGCTGTTCATCGGGCTTGAACTCAGGGTCTGGGTATGTTCCTTAGCTTCTTTTGCTCAAGGCTAGCCACAGTGCCACTTTTGGCTTTTTCTGTTTCTGTATTACTGAAGATTCAAACCCAGGGCTTCGTGCATGCTTGGTAACCTCTCTACCGCTAATCCACATACACAGCCCAAGGCTGACTTGTAACCAGAGTTATGAGGGTGGGATTTATTGGCTTACCCCTTTTGGCATAGAAATCGCTGAATATTTCATAACTTTGCCGACATTTTGGACCAGTCTGTGACTGTGCAATGAGGAATGATGAATGAGTGAGAGCCACCAGGCCCTAGATGTCTAGGCTCACATTCTACATAGGGATAGATAATATGTATCCAGAACCTTCAACCACTCCTACAGCCTAGGAAATCTGAGGGCTTGTCCCGGGTTGCCCAAGTTGGGTGGGCTGAGCATGGGCAACCTGCTGAATGCCCATTATCCATACATCATCCATCCATACACAGAGACATGGAGTGATTGCCTCCTTTTGTAGGGGGCAGTTCTGTGTTTGTACCATGAGCTTAGGCCCTGTCTCTGAGCTCTTTTTGCTCCAGAGTAGCACTGTGAAACTTGAGCCACAATTTCACTCATTTTTTTATTTTTATTTATTTTTATTTTTCTGGTGATCTGTTAGAAATAAGAGTGTCACCGACTTTCCTGCCCTTGCTGAATTCAAAATGGCATTCTCTACATTCTCAGCATCCTGAGGAGCTAAGATTATAGGCAAGAGCCATTGACACCTGGATTTCTTTTCTTCTTGTTGTTCTTTTTTCAATTGTGACAATCTGAAATCTTCACGGTGTCATTCCAATGGTTTGCATTCGAAGTAAACTACCCAGCCTTGGAGTTCGAATGCTAGGACTGCCACCCACAAATGGAGGGAGATTCTGACAAACTCATTCCTATTCGTATGACTGCTAATGGAATGCTATAAAAGTAATAATTAAATTTGCAGTTGATTCATGATTCTATTTCATAATGCCACACAAATATTATTGGATTTATATCTTCTATTTTAGCACCATGGTTTGATTCCCCTAATGGAAAGATTTTAACTAATTTTTAATGAATGCTTTTATAAGTATTCAATCATGATATTTATAAAATGGTGGAATAATGTAATAACTAATAATTGGTAATAATATATATATATATATATCATTTAATATCCTCACATTCCCTCTCTCTCTCTCTCTCTTATATATATATATATATATATATATACATATATATATATATATATACACACACATACATATATACATATCTATCAATGTATATATTGGGCACTACGGTGCCTTGGATCAAAGGTCCTCAGAATTTTCTGGCAGCTCAGTTTCCTGGAGGCTGTTGTGTTAAGACTGTGACCCAATTTATGGATTGGGCATTGTAGGCAGTGAGTTGAAATCCCAGCATGGCCAAAAATTTATTTGTGGAGTAAGAAGCCAATTTTGACACATTTGTTTCCTTCTCTGTGAAAGTCCTAGGTCTCAGTACGATGTATAATCTATATGCAAATATAATCTAGGTGATATGATGTAATAAATGAAGTGTTATATGTGTAATAATACTACATAAATAATGGTAATAAACATCATACACAGTAAACCGATGTATGTAAATAGATCTCATATACGAATATTATTTTTTCCAGTGCTGATGCTTGAATTCAGGCCCTAGGGAACTGGTCTGAATTTCTTGTCTACAAGGATGGTGAGCTTCCACTTCACCCCCAATGTCACAGATTTAACTAGGTCCCAAGTTCAAATCCCATGCCTGCTAGAAAAATAGTGCAAATTCCAAGCCAGGGCCTTATTATTATTATGATTATTTTTTTTGACCAAGCACAAGACTTGAACTTAGGTCTTTGCACCTCTGCCACAACCAAACCTGGGATTCTAGGACCCAAGTTCAAATATCGGGGCTGGCAAAAAAAAAGAAGGAGAAGTATAAAACTGAGAAGTTCAAGAAGGTGATATTAATTTTTTTGCTTTGTATTGTGACCATCCTGAGTCTAAATGACAAGGCCCAGAAAGTGCACATGACCTTGCATTGCTGATGTTTGGTGGGCTATTAGGGAAGCCATAGCCAAAACCAGCAACTTTGCCCTGGAGTTTTAATCCCGGGACTGCCACTAATGAATGGTGGGAGGTTCTGAGAAACCCATTCTGATGATATATCCATACAAATGGAATGTTATAAAAGTAACAATTAAATTAGTAGTGTATTTTTTATATTATAAAATTTTACACAATTATACTACATTGAATAATTTTCAATTAATACTTTATTATGTATTCAATCATGATGATTAAAAAAGGAAGGAATAATTTAGTTGCCAATAATTAGTAGTAATATGGTATATGCAAATTCATAATACAGACATCTCTCTTAGTTTATACATATACACCTATCTATCTACCAATCTACACATTTATCTGTTTATATACTTGTCACTCCTGGAGCTCAGTGGTAGAGTGCTCCTCTAGTACATACAAAGCCCTGGGTTCAATTCCTTGCTACCACATGCACAGAAAAGTCTGGAAGTTGTGTTGTCGCTCAAGCAGTAAGCACTAGCTTTGAGCATAAAAGATTAGGGACTGTGTTTAGACCCTTACTTAAGACCCAAGACTGGCACCAAAAATAAAAAAAATAAAAGAAGGTTGTGATTGCAATGATATAAGGATAGGACTGCAAATATCACATAGCAAGCTGGGAGTCTGGTGCTGACAGCTGCTATCTAATCTGACTTAACCAGAGGTAAACTGCTGCAACCCCAGCTCCACGGAACCAGATGCTGCTGGCTCACTCACCCCTATCATCCAAGATAGTCCAGGGCTGAGGTCTGACACTGGTGGGTTTAAATCCCAGCCCTGGCAGGAAGTCTGCGAAACTCTGAGCTGTTGGCTCAAAGTGTTAGAGCTCTAGCCTTGAGCTAAACGTCTTAGGACAGTAGCCCCAAACTTTGAGTGCAATGCCCATGGCTAACTCCCCCTTAAAACAACCCCACCCCTTTAAGCCATTAGATGTGAACTTTGTGCAGTTTGTGAAGTGTTTCTGAAAAATTGGTGATACTGATGAAAACACCCTAATTATAATGACAGCTTGTGGGATATAGCTATGTGATGAGTCCTTCATGAGGTGTTGTGTGCTGAGTCTTTCACCTTAACCTGGTATCTGCTCATTCTTCAGAGAGGTATCACTTCTCCTGAAAGCCTTCCCTGAAACACACACACACACATACACACACGCACACACACACACACACACACACACACACACACACAACACAGAGTGCATCACACGTTCATCCACCTGCTGGTCCTTGTAAAGTTCCACAAGTAAGATGATTGTGCACATGAGAAAGTTGAGGCTCAGATATGTCCCCCATTGTCAGGGCCAAAATTATGTATGTACTGAACTCTAATGAGTTGCCTCCTGCAGACAATTGTTTTGGTTTATTTTTCTTGGTCGTAAATGTTGAACTCAGGACACTGACCTTTCCCTGTTGAGTTCATGGCTAGTGCCTTATCACATGGAGTCAAGGACCCTAGGCATATATACTGAGGTCTGTCATCATGCCTACTCAGGAAGCTGAGATCTGATAATCTGGGTTCAAACTATCCCGGACACAAAAGGTCCCATGAGACTATTACCTCCTACTCACCGATTTAGCAATTTGAAATGGAAGCCAGGTGCCACAGAATCACGTCTGTCATCCTAGCTGCTCACAAGGCAGAGAGCTAAGGATCAGGGTCCAAACCAGCCTGGAGAGGAAATTCCTTGAAATGGTTTATTTCCAGTGAGTCACCAGAAAGCCTGAGCGGGTGCTTGTAGCTCAAGTGGTAGAGTGCTAGAGTTGAGCTGAAGTGCTCAGAGACAGCACCCAGGGCCCAGACTTCAAGTCCTCCAAATTACAAGCAAAGAAAGCAAGAAACCTGAAGTGGATTGCTGAAAATGTGTCTTAGGGGTGGAGTGCTTTGCATATACGAAACCCTGGGTTTGAATCCTCAGTAACACATCCCTAGAAAAAAAGCCTGAAGTGTCTCTGTGGGTTCAAGTGGGAAAGTGTTATCTTCGTACAGGAGAAACTCAGGTATAGTGCTCAGCTCCTGAGTTCAATCTCTAGAACTGGTGTATGCGCGCACACACACACACACACACACACACACACACACACACACAGACACACACACACACACACACACTCACACACGAAGATACCAGAAGTAAAGCTGTGACACCAAATGGTAAAGCAAAGTGCTTCTGCTCTGAGCTTACGATCAGCACCCTGGCCCTGTGTTCAACCGCAAAACCTAGCCACCCAAGGCCCAACTAGGAGAGGTCAAAGGTTTCAAAACCTGATGAGCTTCACCAGCACTAGATGACCAGAAACATTGTGATATTACATATGTACTTAGATTTAGCAAGCTTCTGGAAACCGAGGGATGCATTGTTGCCGATAATGAATCATTTCATTTAGGTTCGGCTCCCTAACTTTTCTGCCAGAAGGACTCTTGAATTAATTGTAGCAACTTGTTTCAACACTGGGACATAGTTTAACAAAGACAGGATAAGTGCAGGGAACTTGGCCTGCCACTGGGTTAGGTGGCACAAATGAAGGCTTCCTGTCAAAACAGAGCACTGGGACAGACAGAGCTTGGGTTACAAAGAGGCCTTTTTCTCCTTGACTTCAGAGCCCACCCACATTCATCCTCACACAATTGCCCCCAGATGAATTGTCTGTTTCACAGCTGTACAGGAGTGAGGCTTTTTGGGTGCCTGTTCCAACAAAGGAGGAGAAGAAGCAGAAGCAGAAGCAGAAGCAGAAGCAGAAGCCAGAAGCAGAAGCAGAAGCAGAAGCAGAAGAAGAAGAAGAAGAAGAAGAAGAAGAAGAAGAAGAAGAAGAAGAAGAAGAGAAGAAGAAGAAGAAGAAGAAGAAGAAGAAGAAGAAGAAGAGAAGAGAGAAGAGGAGGAGGAGGAGGAGGAGGAGGAGGAGGAGGAGGAGGAGGAGGAGGAGGAGGAGGAGGAGGAGGAGGAGGAGGAGGAGGAGGAGGAGGAGGAGGATGAGGAGGAGGAGGAGGAGGAGGATGAGGAAGAAGAGAAGAAGAAGAAGAAGAAGAAGAAGAAGAAGAAGAAGAAGAAGAAGAAGAAGAAGAAGAAGAAGAAGACGAAGAAGAAGAAGAAGAAGAAGAGAGAAGAAGAAGAAGAAGAAGAAGGAAGAAGAAGAAGAAGAAGAAGAAGAAGAAGAAGAAGAAGAAGAAGAAGAAGAAGAAGAAGAAGAGAAGAAGAAGAGAAGAAGAGAGAGAGAGGAGGAGGAGGAGGAGGAGGAGGAGGAGGAGGAGGAGGAGGAGGAGGAGGAGGAGGAGGAGGAGGAGGAGGAGGAGGAGGAGAAGAAGGAGAAGAAGGAGAAGAAGAAGAAGAAGAAGAAGAAGAAGAAGAAGAAGAAGAAGAAGAAGAAGAAGAAGAAGAAGAAGAAGAAGAAGAAGAAGAAGAAGAAGAAGAAGAAGAAGAAGAAGAAAGAAGTTCTTTGATTTTTTTGGGAGGGGTGGGAAAAATTCTGTTTCTCCCTTGTGTCCTTAACCAGCCTCTTGTTGGAGTCTCTGGTCTGCTTTTGGTCCTGTGGCTTGGTTGGTTTCTTAAGTCAGTTTGTTCAAACAGGTAGAAAAATGTTCTGCTTTACCCAGGATTTTTGCCTTTTTTGAAAAAAAATTGTTTTCCATCCTCCTCCCAGGCTAGTTCATTGGGAGGCAGATATGCTTTGAGTATCACAAAAGAGGGAGATGCAGTGATGAGGCTAGGTTCTGGGTAGAGTTGAGGCCTTTAAACAGACAGTAGCTTTTCCTGGTGGCTAGTTTGTGAAAAACTCACAGACCCCAGCCTGGAGCCACTCTCAGGGGTTCTGTTACTGAACTTCAATTGATTGTCGAGGCTGCTAGAGGGAGGAGAAGCCTCTGGCTCTGATTACCCAGTGAAGAAAGCCACTCCTAGCACTGGTGCTCGAGCTGGGTGACTTTTCCCTGGAGCTGAGTCTGGCAGGTCACACCGCCGTTAAGTTCTTGTGATCTCTTAAATGACTCGTTTTATTCCAAGGCTTGAGTTGGAGCTAGCAGCTCCGCCAAGCTTTGTCGGTATGCAAGATGGAGATCTCCGGTACTGGGGGGGGAGGAGTGGCCTTCCCTCCTCTGCTTCCTGAGAAGGATTGAGGACGTCAGGCTTCTACTCACGCTGAGTCTTGCTTCCTGGGTCGTCTCTGGTCTGCGAACTGGAGGATGACGATGTCTGCTCCTTGTCGGTTCTTGCTGGTGTTGAGTAGAATCAGCTTGTCCGCTGTGTCTGGCTCCTTCATACTGGACTCTCTGTGCCTCAGGTATGGCCGCGGCCGCCGCTGCCACTGCAGCTGTTGCAGTGGCGGCTGCTGGCAAGAGCTCAGATGTGTCTCCTTGCCTGGATTTTCCCTCTCTGGCCTGACTCTCTGTCCTGTGATGGCACACTTGGTGTTATTCTCTGGCTTGGGACTGTTCACTGGAACTCTAAAACTGCTTTCTCTGTGAGAGCTTGTTTAGATTCCAGCTTCTCCTCCGCCATCTTCCTGGAACTTCTCCATGCAATTTTTATTGTGTTAATGGTTAATAAAATATTAATAAAACTTAATACATATCCTAGAATTATTTCATCTAATTTTATTTAAAATTATACACTAATTAAACCCTTCATTATTTATTGTAGTGACAATTATTACACCTATGACATCCTATTACATAGCATATAGATTTGCACCTGAATTATACATCTTACCTGTCACCGACTACTTTCAAAGAGAAAGAAAACTGTCATGCTCAGCTTCTCACTCCAAGATTACATTTTTGGCAGTGCTGGGATCTAAACTCAAGGCCTAGAATTTCATGAATGGGTGATTTTCAGTGCAGCAGCCACTAGCCAATTCAACTCCTAGACAGTTCCCAGGCAGTGAGATCAAGCCCCATATGTTGAGGAGCTGGTAATTTGTGTGCTCATTTTTGTTGAATAGCATGAACATTTGAATTTCTTTTCTAATCTCTTCCATGACCCACTCGTGATTCAGAAGTGTGTTTTTTAACCTCCATGTGTTACAGGAATTTTTGATTTGGTGTTGAGTTCTAATTTTATTCCCTTGTGGTCTGAGAGAATACAAGGAATAACTTCAATGTTTCTGAATTTGGACAAGTTTGCTTTGTGGCCTAAAATGTGGTCTATTTTGTAAAATGTTCCATTTGCTGCTGAGAAAAACGTGTATTCTGATGCTGCTAGGTGAAATATTTGGTAGATATCTATTAATTCTATTTGATCTATGCAGGTGTTTAGATCTGCGGTTTCTCCCTTGAGTTTTTGCCAAGTTAAACTATCTAGTGCGGAAAGTGGTGTGTTAAAGTCCCCAACAATTAATGTCTTTGGATCTATATGGGATTTTAGGGAAAGTAGTGTTTCTTGGATAAATTTGGGTGCTCCATTTTTTTCCGAATAGATATTTAGAATTGTAATATCTTCCTGAAGGAGAGATCCCTTTATTAGTATATAGCGACCTTCTTTATCTCTTCTCACGAATTTCAATTTGAAATCTATTTTATCTGATATTAGGATTGCAACTCCCACCTGTTTATGGGAGCCGTTTGCTTGGTAGATTTTGTTCCAGCCTTTAACACTGAAAATGTCTTTGTTTTTTGGGCAAAATGTGACTCCTGAAGGCAGCAGATAGAAGGATCTTGCTTTTTAATCCAACTAGACAGTCTATGTCAGTTAATTGGAGAGTTAATTCCGTTAATGATGAGAGATAGAACTGAGAATTATTTGAGAGTTCCTGCTATTTTATCCACCTTCTTGGGGGCTGTGGCAACTGGGTTTTTTCTATGGTTCTTGGATTCTCAGTTTGGCTGCGGTTTCTTTGCCTTTTTGTGGTCTTGTTGGTTTTCTATGTGTAAGATAACTTTAAGAATCATTTGTAGGGCTGGTTTGATGGAGACAAATTGTTTCAATTTTTTCTTTGCTATGGAAAATTTTTATTTGACCTTTGGTTATGAAGGAGAGTTTAGCTGGGTACAATAAACATGGTTGATAGTTGTTTGTCTTTACGGTATGGCGTACATCATTCCAGGCTCTTCTTGCTTTAATTGTCTCTGCTGAATAATCTGAGGTGATTCTAATTGTTTTCCCTTTCTAAGTGATTTATCTATTCTCCTTGACAGCTTTAAGGATATTTTCCTTGGTATCAATTGATCCTGTGAAGATTATAATGTGATGCTGGGTTGTTCTGTTCTGGTCTGGTGTAATTGGAGTTATAAAAGCTTCTTCTATCTGAATAGGCCTATTTTTTTTACATGTTTCGGAAATTCTTTGCTAGGATCCTGTTAAATTTCCCAGACCATTAACTTCTGTCTCTAGGTGCTCCTCTACACCAATTATCCTCTGATTATGCCTTCTTATGGTGTCTTCCAAGTGTTGAGTAGATCTATCCCCTTTCTTGGATTTGTCTTAGATCTTCAATCTCCGAAAATCAATTTTCTGCATAGTCTAACCTACTATCAAGACTTTCTACTTTGCTTTTAATTTCTTTTCCTTCTAGTTGGTTGGCTTTGATTGCTTCAAATTCTTTGTTGGATCTTTGTTTTAGATCTTGTATGAGCTGCTTTACTTCCTTAATTTGGTGTTCAGTGTTTATTCTCAAATCACTTAGTTGATTGGTTATGGTTTCCTTGGACTCTCATTCCTTCTGTTGGGTTCCACTCAGCATTCCCTTTGTGGTCTCCCTGACTTCCTTCAGTCTTTGTTAATGGATTCCATGAATGCCTTTAGCGATCTTTGTGTATTCTTATCCTGCGCTCTCAATTCCTGTATTACTCTTTGATTAGCTTCCTCCCCTTCACGCATTTCCTGTATTTCTCTTTGAGTGTTCTTAGCCCTGCCTATTTGGGATGAAAGTAACACCAGTTTTGTGCTAGAACACTATCTTAAAGCAAGCATCAACTAAAATCTGTAGTTTCAAAATCAAAGCCTGCAGATACGATCTAATTCAACAGATATATCTATTCAACATCCAACACCTATGTATTAATGGGTTACGAACCGCAAAGAATAGTTTGGCAAACCAGACATTATTAGGTTTAGGGAGAGATGTGGTTAAAAATAGGAATAGAGGGATGTGGACAGACAGAGGGAAGGTTAATTTAACGAAGTCCTAATTTCTAAGCGGGAAATAGGTTGGATAGAATGATAATAGAGAGAGAAAAAAAAGAAGAAAGAGGAAAAAGAGACAAGAAAAAATAGAAAAACAAAATTTAAAAGTTAAAACGTGAAACACTTAAATACTTAAAAATTATGCAAACTAAAAACACAATATTCAGAGAATATGGATAGGATAAGAGAAGGGTAGGGATAGAAAGGAGATGTGAAAAACTTAAAAATAAACATGCTTAAAATATTATATAAGTGTAAAGAGATAGTACTGCTATTAAGGAATTTAAGTCTAAGAGGTTTGGAATTGAGTAATAAATTTTTGGATTAAATGTGTACACAATGGGGGATAATGTCTAATAATCGACTATGGGTATATCTGAGGAAGAGCAGAACATCAATTAAATAACACAAAGAAGAATGAAAGAGAAGAAAAAGGTGAAAAGAATGAGAAGGAAAGAAAAAAACGAATCAAAAGATCAATAAAGCTAAACATAAAAAAATTTTTAAAAGAAAAAGAAAAAAAGCACATACATATACCCCTAAAATAAAAATTATGAGGAAGAAAAAAGTTAATAGAAAACACATTTTTTAAAGTTCAAAATGAAAAAAATTAAAAACAGTTTTAGAAAAAATTTCTTTATAAATGGTACAAAAAAAGAGTTCTTTGAGTTTTTTGGAAATGGGAAGATCCTGTATCTCCCTTGTGTCCTTAACCAGTCTCTAGTTGGAGTCTCTCGTCTGTTTGTGGTGTTTGATATTCCTGTGGCTTGATTGGTTTCTTACGTCAGTTTGTTTGAGCAAGCAGAAAAATGCTCTGCTTTACCCAGGATTTTATGATCCTCCTCCCAGGCTAGTTCAATGGGAGGGAGATCTGCTTTGAGTATCACAGAAGAAGGAGTGGCTGTTTTCTCTAGTTTGGAGATGCTGTGATGAGGCTAGGTTCTGGATAGAGTTGAGGCCTTTCAGCAAACGTTTGCTTTTCCCCGGGGGGTCTAGCTTCTGAGACACTCACAGAGCCCTACCTGGAGCCATTTTCAGGGTTTATGTTTAATGAATTTCAATTGATTGTCAAGACTGCTGTAGAGAGGGGAAGCCTCTGTTTCTGTTTATCCAGTGAAGAAAGACACTCCTGGGGCTGGCGACCCAGGCTAGGTGACTTTTACCTGGGTTGAGCAGAGCCTAGCAGGTCAGGTTAGGTTCCTGTGACCTGCTTAATGACTCTTTTGTTTTCTTCCAAGGCCTGAGTTGGAGCTAGCTGCTCAACCAGGCCTTTGCCATTATCAAAGATGGAGATTTCCCATAGTGGGCAGAAGGGTGGTCTTCCCTCCTCTGATCCCTGAGAGGATATCAGGCTTCTACTCAAGCCGGAGTCTTCGTTCCTGGGTCATCTCTGGTCTGTGAACTGCAGGATGACGATATGTGCTCCTTGTCAGTTCTTGCTGGTGTTGAGTAGAACCCGCTCACTGGCCGCGTCTGGCGTCTTTGTCCTGGACTCTCTGTGTTGCAGGTATAGTGTCTATGGCTGCCACCAAAGGTGCTGCCATTGCAACTGCCACTGCTGCCACTGCCACTGCCGCCACCACCACAGTCACAGCTGTTAGCAAGTGCTCAGATCCATCTCATTGCCTGGATTTTCCCTCTCTAGCCTAATACTCTTTACTGTGATGGAACACTTTGTGTGATTCTCTGGCTTAGGATTGTTAATTGAAGCACTGAAACTGCTTTCTATGGGAGAGCTTGTTTAACCCCCAGCTTCTCTTCCACCATCTTCCCGGAACTCAGTCCTATATTAGTATGTGTATAATAATACTAAATAGGGGCTGGGAAGGTGGCTCACTGGTAGAGCACTTGCCTTGCATGCATGAGGTCCTGGGTTCAATTCCTCAGCACCGCATAAGTAGGGAAAAAAGCCAGAAGTGGCGCTGTGGCTCAAGTGGTAGAGTGCTAGCTTTGAGCTGAAGATCTGAGGGACAGCTCCCAGGCCCAGAGTTCAGATCCACGACTGGACTCCCCCCCCCCAAAAAATGCTAAATACAATAGACAATAAGTAAATGAATCAAGTAAAAAATAAAATAAATACAAAATCAATAATAAAAATCATAGTGTTATAAACATACATAAGAAAATATATATCATATATTACACATATATAGAAATATTTTTCCATTGCAGGCCCTTCATTCAGACCCTGGTAACTCTAAACTGAATTTCTTTTCCTCAAGGACAGTGAACTTTGCTTTCACCCACGGTGCAAAAGAGTAACCTGGATGGTGAGATCAAATCCGAGCACTGAAAGAAATACTGGCCCCATTTCCAAGACAGTGACTTAATTCTTTTTTTTTTTTTAAATTTCATTTTATTTGTGAACATACTGTAAAGAGGGGTACAATTACATGGGCAAGATAATGAGTACATTTCTTATCAAGCATTGCAGCCTCCACCTTTGTTTACCCTTCACATCCCTTTCCAGCCTCCCCCCGCCCACCCCCCCCACCGCACCAAAGTTGTAAAGTTCGTTTTTGACATGACGACTTGTACTTCACATAGTTTCATAGTGTCCACTTGTATCCTTAAACGACTTGTTTTTCACCATCTCCTCCACAAATTATACTGACATCAAATATAGTGAAAGCAGGGGTTGTACTGTGGGGGAGGGACATACAAAGCTACAAAGAAATAATCTTATTAATGAGTTAGAAACAAATGCAGGAATGGAAAAAAAAAACATTTAAATACTTATCTAAGGGTTCATTTTCCTAACATCACATTATCTAATCTTTCTTGTTGGACTCTTACATACACTAGATATTGCAAATAAGGGAAACCATGGGACCTTTGTTTCTTTGGGCTTGGCTTACTTCACTAAATATAATTTTTTCCAAGCCTTTCCATTTCCTAACAAATGGGATAATGTCATTCTTTCTGATGGAGGCATAGAATTCCATTGTGTATATATACCACATTTTCTTGATCCATTCATCTATTGAAAGGCATCTGGGTTGGTTCCATATCTTAGCTATGGTAAATAATGATGCAATAAACATAGTTGTGCTAGTAGCTTTAGTGTGGTCTTGTCACATTTTCAATGTTAAAGGCTGGAGCAAAATCTTCCAAGCAAACGGCTCCCATAAACAGGCGGGAGTTGCAATCCTAATATCAAATAAAATAATCTTCAAACTAAAATTCGTGAGAAGAGATAAAGAAGGTTGCTACATTCTAATTAAGGGATCTCTCCTTCAGGAGGATATTACAATTCTAAATATCTATTCGCGAAACAATGGAGCACCCAAATTTATCCAAGAAACACTACTTTTCCTCAAATCCCACATACATGCAAAGACATTAATTGTTGGGGATTTTGACTTAATTATTTTTAAGTAAGCAGCTATGTTTAATCAGTTACATACTGAATATTAAAATAAAATCAGTGTGGAATTTTGTACATCTATTCAGACCTCTTTCCCTTACCCCCAAACTTCTTCTCTGAGCACGACTTTTTTCATTTTTTTATTGTAAAAATATTGTACAGAGAAGTTACAGTAAAATGAGCAAGGTAATGATTTTATTTCCTGTTGTGGATTGTAGCCTCCTCCTTTGTGTTCCACCTACCATCCCCCCCTCCCATCTCCACATCTACTCCCCCTGCTGAGCTCAGTGACTTAATTTTTATTTTTGGCTTTGCACCGGGTTTGAATTCAAGAAGTGGCAACTCTGCCACTTTCGTGCACACTGCTATAGAATTAATGAGACCTGAGTTCAAATCCCAGCCTAGGAAACAAAACTGGCAGAAATTCCAAACCAGGGAGCTTTCTTACTTTTTTAAATTAGTTAAATCATTAATTTTTAATTTGTTCTTTATTTTGCCAACAGGGGGCTTGAACTCAGGTCGTGGCAACCCTGCCTCAGCTTCAATCGCCGTAGGCTAGAGTGTAGCCTCTGGACCCATAGCTGATCCTCGTATCAGGCCCACAGGGTTTGCAGGAAGAAAAAAAATGTAGCATAGAAAAAAAGTGGTGAGCTGCATAGGGCTCAGGATTTCACATTTTTTTCTTTGCACAGTGACTATCTTGGGCCTGAATGACATGTTTGCATATTGGACCTGACCTGCCATTGCTAAAGGCTGGTGGGGTATCAGGGAAGACATAGGCAAACCTGTCAACATAGGTCCCGGGTTCAAATCCCAGTCCTGACACCTACCAATGGCAGGAGATCACAAGAGACTCATTCCTATGCATAGGAATACCAATTGAAAGAGTAGTTCATGTTTCGGTCTAGTCTAAAATTGAATGCAATAATCCTAGAAAGCTGATTGATCCTAATTAATAGTTTATTAAGCCCAAAAAGAATAATATTCTTTCAATGGTGGTATAATACATGCCTAAGAGTTGGTAGGAATGTACTAGGTGTCATTCAATCATAGATGGAGGGCGCTGGTGCTCTTTACCTGCCATGCCTACTCCAGTGGAGTCTGCTTAGCATGGGAAATGAGCTTTCAGACCTGAAAATGGGGCTTCAGAGACCTACCTCTGAGTATTGGGACTTCACTGAAGTCTACCTCAGAGAATGGGGCTTTACAGAAACCTATTTCTGAGTATTGGGACTTCACCGAAGTCTACCTAGGAGAATAGGGCTTCAAAGAGGCCTACTCCTGGAAAGGCTGGCAAACCCCTGGGAAAGATGTGTTCTTGCTTTTCTTTTCTCCACTGTGTAAGAGTGCCTATAAATCTTTTACTGTTTCTGCTGTTCATTGTACTTACTCATTGTCAACGTTCCCCTATTCAAAGCTCTTTCTTAAGAGTGCTGACGACTCAAATATCTCATGAGTGTCTTAAAAATATGACTAACTCACCAGAGTTAAGTGCTACCCTGAAACCCCTCTTATGGAGTTTAGTAGACAAGTCATAATTAAATATAAAAGTATTGGGGGTTTCACGATGTCATCTCAGCAGAAGGAATTGTTTGTAAGAGATTTACAATAAGCTGTAGGTGCGGCTAGAACAGGAAGAATGTATAGCAATTGCTGAGATAACTACTTAGGAGAAAGATCTTCCTGTTACTCTCTTTCATTTACTAAGAGACTTGCTAGATCTAGGCCTCCATAACCTTATTGTTAAAGAAGAAACAGGAAAAATCTTATGGGACAATTAAGGCCTTTATAGAAATAAGGTAATGGTTAGATGGTGACAAACATCGAAACCCATTATATTTCTTAGAGATAAGCCGGAAACAAGTGCCTTTCAGGCGACCAGCTGGTGACCATACAAGAATGAAGCCCTGTAGCAAGATTGTGTAACCTTTTGCCCTTTCTTATGTAGACTTTTTGCTAAAAAAGTTTGTTATCCTCTGCATTAAATCGCACTCAGCATCCATTCCTAATGTGTGTGAGTTGTCTGTTTGCCATTTCCCCCCCTATTCTAGGTTCCTCCCCTAGGTGTCCTCCGTCATCCCGCCAGAGCCATTCCGCGGCATTTACAAATATATATTTATTTGTATAGCACCATCTGCCTATCTATGCATCACTGATTTGGCCAAACCTGGGGCTGGATCTCAGCACCTCGGAAGCACCTGAGAGCTTCATTGGCTAGAGGTTGCCATGCTCACATTCATCCATTCATGAATTCGGCCTGCCAGGCCCTGAGTTCAGATCCTAGCACTGACAAAAATTTAATCTTGGAGTAAGAAGCCGAGTGTGACACATGATTTCCTTTTCTGGGAGAGTCCTGGGTGGCAGTTATGATGGAGAACATATCTACAAATCTAGATGCTATGTGATAGGATGTAAATAATGTAATAAATGGTAGCGGTGTCATCCAAATAAATAAAATAATTGGTAAATAAATGAATAAAACAAGACATAAAATGAATAACCATACCAAACACAATATGAACTCAATATCTGTATAGAAATATAAATTCTATCTTTAAAATGGATATAAGGAGTATCTTTTCCAGGCCTGAGGCTTGAATTCAGGCCTAGGGAACAGGCCTGATTTTCTTGTCTTCAAATATGGTCAGATTCCCATCCCGCACAGTGCTGCATATTTACCCAGACCTTGAGTACAAATCCTTGGTCTGGCAGAAAAATGGCACAAATTGCAAACCATGGAGCTAAATATTTTTTTGTAATGGTGGGCGTTTGAGGAAGCCATAGTCCTGCATGGCAACATAGGCCTCCAGTTCGAATCCCAGTCATGCCACTTCTGGATGGTGGGAGATCCTAAGAGTCTCATTCCCATCTACAGGAATAACGATGGAATGTTATCAATGTCACGGTTGAATAAGTTGCTCATGAATGACACTTGAATAAAATTAGACTTCATGATTTCAGTCAGCGGATTGATTTTATTTAATTATCTTATGAAGCATTAAAAGAATACTATTTCTCACAGGGACACAATAATTTCAGGACACTGATTTACTTAATCATTTATTAAGGATGAAAATAATAACATAAATTACATGGAGGCATAATAAATACCCAAGTTTTGGTAGGAATGTAGTCTTTATAAGTGAATAATGGATAGACATCTCTGACACCTTATAAAGAAATATATTTTTAGCATACTACCATCTGGGTGTCACTCTGTTCTTATTTTTTCAAAACCTGGGGCTCGAGATAAGGTCCTAGGAACTGCCTGTCAATTCATTTTGCCCCAGGATGGTGTGTTGACACTCACCCATTCATGAATTGGGCCTTGTAGGCCATGAGTTCAGATACCAGCACTCTGACAAAATGAATCGTGGAGTAAGAAGCTGATGGTGACACATGTTTTCCTTTCCTGTGAAAGTTCTGGGTGTTTGGTATAATTGTAATACGCATGCAGACCTATATCCTATGTAATCAATGTAATCAATGTTCTATGTGCCATAATAATCAATAAAATAGTCACTACATGAATGAAACAAAACATAAAATGAATAACTACACTGAAAGCAATATGGAGTCAACATATGTATGTAAATATAAATCACATATTTAAAATGTCCATGAAGAGGATGTTTTCTAGTGTTGGGGATCGATTTCAGAACTGAGGTGTACACATGAATTTCTTGACTTTGAGGCCAGCTTCCCCATTCCACACAGTGTAACAGAGTTACCCACACTAAGAGTTCCAATCCCAATCCTGGCAGAAAAAAATGACACCTTTATACTGTGTGAGGCGCAATTCTTAGGGAATGAAATACCAATTCTTAGGTGTTTCATTATGCCTCCATTTAATGAATGTGATTGTTTAAATGCTTCATAAAGTATTGATGATCAGTGTTCTATAACAAAATTGTATATAATTTTATCCTAGAATCATTCAAGAACTGCCCATTCAGTCATAACATAAATCACACTCCATTGGTATTCGTATAGATAGGAATGAATTTCTAAGGCTCTCCTGCCATTTGGAGGTGGCAGGACCAGGATTCAAACTGTGGGCTCCAGCTCCCACCACTTAAACCTGAGGATAGGGAACTCACTGATCTGTCCAAGAACAGCAACATCCATGATTAAGCAGGAACCAGGCCTCCTTGATATTTACAAGGCTGTGATAGGAGGATCATGGGCAAATTCACCCTAGGCAGGAATGTCCTTGAGACCCCGATCCAACTTCAGTGTCAACAAAGCTGTGTGGCTCCAGTGGTAGAGGGCTACCACTGGAGCAAAAGCAGCTCAAAGAATGTGCCCAGATCCTGGCAACAAACAGACATGCACAACAATCTGTGCAACCATCCGGCTAAAGCATGTCACCCTCTTGTACCCAACTGAATTGGACAGAGTTCCCTGGGAAAGGGGCTGGGGGAGCTGCTGTCACTTTGACTCCACCCATGGTGACTGCATCTCATAATTTCGGCCACACCCCCATTTTTCATGGTTCTTTCTGACCAATGCAAAACAAGAATTGTAGACATGACCACATTCCATGCTGCCCAGCACCAGGATTCCGTCAGTTGTTCGACACTACCACCAGCAGTTGAGGAAGGTAGAGGTGGCTGAGTGGTGAGCAGGAGATTCGAGGAGACTTTGGAATAGAATAGGAAATTGACATCCTAATCAGTGAGTGGGAGAATAGAGGATTTCCCAGAGCCTGGTAATGTGACCAGCCCATCTTTCCCATCCCAGTGCTCAGATGTCTGAAACAACAAGACTCCATGAGAGAGCTACAGACAAGAAACTACTGCCAGAACACCGGCAGAAGAATCCTTCCATCAGACCTGCAACATTCAAGAAAACAAAGAACAGGAAAAAGGGAGGGATCCCCACGACAAACACCACTGGGGAGCGTGATTCAACAGAGCGTCTGGCCAAAGCTGATGCTGATTGCAGGCCTCCCTTGCCTTTGGACACAGTCATAGTCAATATTCCTGATACCACCAAGGATCTGCAGAGGTGCTATTTACATGTGATACCTACCCTGGATTGCAGCAAAAGAAACCAGGCATTCTGTGCCAAGATCCAACCACTGAAGCAGGAAAAGACAAACCTACTGGATTGACTGGAGAAAGAGAGGGAGAAGATAGCTCAGGTGCACGAAGCACCAAAAACAGAGCTAGAGATCCCCAAGCCACCCATACAGAGGTTGGTTTCAGCAGAAAGTGATTTACAATCTGCACTGGCCCAAGTCAAGCAGGCAACCAATGGCAGAGAAATAGAGCAAGGAGTTCTCACCAGCCACCTGTAGGTCTCAAAACGGCACATGGCAGAACTGGAGATGGCGGCTTCTGTGGTCACTACTGCACAGAAGGAGAAAGAAATGTTTTTCAAAGAGCTGATATATGTGACACTTCAGCTCGAGGAAAAGACCAGAAGTTTCGATGACCTGGAGAAAGTGAACACAGAAATTCAGAAGAAGCTGGGAGTGCTCTGGACACAGAAGAGTAACAGGAAGAACAGAATCTGCAACTTCCAACAAGTGCTGGTGGGGCGTTGTTACTGGAGGGACTATTGGACAATCTGATCTGGATGGCCAACTCAGCAAATCTGGAGAGAAACACCTTCCCAGAGGACCTGAGCATTGACAGGCCTGAATGGAGGAGGACTTTCCTTGGCTCACCAAGCAGGTGAACCAACTGACAGAGGAGAAGGAGCAAAGGATGAGGCAGGTGCTTGACCTAGAGAATGAGCTGGGGGAACTGAGGAGGAAGCTGGCAGAACCATCTCAGGCTGAGCGGCAGTTGCAGGCCCAGGAATACCATAGACAGATGGAATTGAAAAACCTGGAGAAACAACTTCACATCCAGGTCAAGGAAAACCAGAGGCTCTGTCTCCAGAATGCGGAGCAGCAGGAGAAACTACAGAGACTGGAGGAAAAGGCCAAGGATTGGCAGGAGATCCCCAAGACCCCACGATGCACATGTGTGTGAAACCCATAACAAGAGGAACAGCTGGTTCTGCTGTGGGATGCTTTCCACAGGGTAAGAGGTGAGAAGGAGGAGCTCACCAGCATCCTGGCCACAGAGCAGCAGGTGTAGAAACATCTGTGGGAACAGCTAGTCCACTCAGAGGAGAAGATAGACGAATGTAAAGAGGTGGCTAAGAGAGAGAGAGAGATCCAAGCAGCTTGGGAGCTGCAGGAGCAGCAGGAACAGTCCCTAGCCCAGCTGCAAGAGCTCAGAGCCACCTGTGAGCAGCACATTGCCTCCAATGAGTGGCTCAACTCTGAGGAGGCCCTGCAATTGACCCTTCAGAGGCACACCCAGATGAAGCAAGTGCAGGGCCCAATCAACTGGGGGGACGAGGTGCCCCCAAAGTGGTAGGACAGGTTAAGTTCCTAGAAGTGACCAGACCACAGAAGGAGAGCCTGCAGGCCCAGCTGAGCTTCCTGGCTTTCCCTGGGGAGTGGAAGCTGTGAGCCCTGGAGAAGCAAAAGGTGAGGAGGTGACTTCTCCCAACATGACAATCGCAGAAGACAGAGACATGCCCCAGACCTAGAGTGACATGGCTCTGCGAGCACTCTCAAAGGCTCAGATCCACAGGGAGAAACTCATGCTGCAGGAGCGGCAGCCCCACTGCAGGCGCCCTGCCAACACAGCAGCTCAGTGCAAGATGGTGCTGGAGCCACAAGCCTCACGCCCCATGAGCTGCTACCACAGCAGGCATGAGGATGGCAAGTGGGACACGTGGGCATCCAAGAAGAAAATCTGGATCGTTCCGGGAAGATGGCGGAGGAGAAGCTGGAATCTGAACAAGCTCTCGCATAGAAAGGAGTTTTAGAGTTCCAGTGAACAGTCCTAAGCCAGAGAATCACACCAAGTGTGTCATCACAGGACAGAGAGTTAGACAAGAGAGGGGAAGCCAAGGAAACGCAGCAGCTGCTGCTCCGGCGGCGGGGCCGCGGCGGCGGCGACCACCGCCCCGGAAACATACCTGAGACACAGAGAGTCGGGGACGAAGGAGCCAGACGCAGCGGACGAGCGGATTCTACTCAACACCAACAAGAACCGACAAGGAGCGAACATCTTCATCCTGCTGTTTGCAGACCAGAGACGACCCAGGATCCAAGACTCGGCGTGAGTACAAGCCCGACGTCCTCATTCCTTCTCAGGGAGCAGAGGAGGGAAGGCCACCCCTCCCCCCCAGCACCAGTGATCTCCATCTTGGATACCGACAAAGTTCGGAGGAGCTGCTAGCTCCAGCTCAGGCCTTGGAATAAAATGAGTCATTTAGCAGGTCACAAGAACTTAACGGCGAAGTGACCTGCCAGACTCAGCTCCATCCAGGGAAAAGCCACCCAGCTCAGGCGCCAGCCATCGGAGTGCCTTACTTCACTGGGTAACCAGAGCCAGAGGCTGCCCCTCCCTCTAGCAGCCTCGACAATCAATTGAAAAACAGAAACCCTGAGAATGGCTCCAGGCTGGGCGCTGTGAGCTTTATCACAAAATAGCCCCAGGGAAAAGCTACTGTTTATTGAAAGGCCTCAACTCTACCCAGAACCTAGCCTCATCACCACATCCCCCTCTTTTGTGACTCTCAAAGCAGACCACCCTCCCAGAAAACTAACCTGGGAGGGGGATCTCAAAATCTTGGGTAAAGCAGAGCATTTTTCTGCCTCTTCCAACCAACCGACTTAAGAAACCAATCAAGCCACAGGACCTCAAGCTGACCAGAGACTCCAACAAGAGACTGGTTGCAGACAAAAGGGAGATACAGGATTCTTCCCACTCCTCCCCCCCCCAAAAAAAAAAATCAAAAGACTTTTTTTTTTCTCTTTTTCTTTTTTTTTCTTTTTTTCTTCTTCTTCTTTTCTTTTTTTTTTGCTTGTTTTTTGTTTTTTGTTACCTTATATATATATATATATATATATATATATATATAAATTTTTTTCCCTTCTAAAACTTTTATTAATCTTTAATTTTTGCCTCTTCTGAAAAAATAATTGTTTTCCAGTAACCTTTTTTTTTTTCTCATCTTATAATTTTTATTTTAGGAATACGTGAATAAGAGTTTTCCTTTCTTTTCTTGTCTTCTTTCTCTTTTTCTTTCTTTCTTAATTATCTTTTTGTTTTTTATCTAGCTCTACTGAACTTCTGATCTTTTCTTCTCCCGTTCCCTTCCTTAAAGGTTTTCACATCTCCTCTATGTCCCTCCCCTTCTCTGAACATATTCACATTCCACTCTAAATAGACGGTCTTTTAACCTCTATAATAACATTAATTTTTACGTTTCTATTCTTTTTCTGGTCTCTCTTTATTCCCCTTTCCGTCTCTTCTTTTTCTCTCTCTCTCTCTACTTGCATCCTACCCAACTCATTTCCTGCACTGTGATTAGGACATAGTTAACTCTCCCTGTGCCTCCCCACACCAACCTACTCCTATTTTTTACCCAAATCTCTCCCTAATCCTAATAATTTCTGGTTTTCCAAATTCTTTTCTGCGGTTCGAAGTCCTTTAACATATAGTCGTTTGATGTTGAATAGATGTATCTGTTGAACTAGATTGTATCTGTAGACTATTGACTGTACAAATGCAAACTTTGGTTGATGGTTGCCTTAAGATAGGGTTCTAGGACAAAACTGGTGCAATCTTTATCTCAAATGGGCCGAGTAAGCCGGAAAAACACAAGAAAAATGGCAAATTCGGGTATCTCAATTCCCAACCTTGATAATCAGGGATTAGAACAGATAAAGAATAATCCAGAGGAGAGTTCCCAAATAGCTCTACAAACACTAATAGCAAACATGATAAATGAGAAGTTTGACAATGTACAAAGGACTCTGTATGAGCGTGATAGGGAGAGAGAGGAGGCATCCCAGAAGTTTATACAGGAATATCATAAGCGTGAGGAAGCTTCTCAAAAACTGATACAGGATTTGCGTGAACAACTTGAGAATACTCAAAGAGAAAGGGAGGAATGGCATGAGCAGGCAGAGAACACTCAAAGAGAACTGCAGGAATCCCACAGAAGGGAGGAAACTAATCAAAGAGTAATTCACGAATTAAGAGACCAGGTAGAGAATACACAAAGATCACTAAAGACATTCATGGAATCCATTAACAAAGAGCTGAAGGAAGTCAGGGAGACCACAAAGGGAATGCTGAATGGAACCCAACAGAAGGAATGGGAGTCCAAAGAAACCATAACCAATCAACTAAGTGATTTGAGAACAAACACTGAACACCAAATTAAGGAAGTAAAGAAAATCATACAAGACCTAAAACAGAGCTTCAACAAAGAACTTGAAACCATCAAAGCTGACCAATTAGAAGGAAAAGAGATAAAAAACAAAGTAGAGAGTCTTGACAGCAGGTTAGACCATGCAGAAGATCGAATCTCAGGGATTGAAGACAGCCTAGATATTATAGAGAAAGAACATACAACCATCCAAGACAAGTCCAAGAAATATGATAGGTCTATCCAACACCTGGAAGACACCATCAGAAGGCCCAATCTAAGGATAATGGGTGTAGAGGAGCACCTAGAAACAGAAGTTAATGGTCTAGGAAATTTGTTTAACAGGATCCTAGCAGAGAACTTCCCAAACATACAAAAAGATAGGCCTATTCAGATACAAGAAGCTTTTAGAACCCCAAATAGACCAGACCAGAATAGGACATCCCACCGTCACATTATAATCCACACAGGATCAACCCAGACCAAGGAAAAGATCCTTAAAGCTGTCAAGGAGAAAAGGTCTATCACTTATAAAGGGAAACCAATTAGAATTACCTCAGATTTCTCAGCAGAGACAATCAAAGCAAGAAGAGCCTGGAATGATGTATGCCATGCCCTAAAAACAAACAACTATCAACCAAGAATACTGTACCCAGCTAAACTCTCCTTCATAACTGAAGGCCAAATAAAAACCTTCCATAGCAAAGAAAAATTGAAACAATACATCTCCACCAAACCAGCCCTGCAAAAGATTCTTAAAGATGTCCTACACATAGAAAACCAACAAGAACGCAACAAAGGCCAAGAAACTGCACCCAAACTGAGAATCCAAGAACCTTAGGAAGAACCCAGTTTTCACAGCCCCCAAGAAGGTGGATAACATGGCAGGAACCCCCAAATATCTCTCAGTCCTATCTCTTAACGTTAACGGACTGAACTCTCCAATTAAGCGACATAGACTGTCTAGTTGGATTTAAAGACAAGACCCCTCTATCTGCTGCCTGCAGGAGTCACATCTTGCCCGTAAAAACAAAGAGATTTTCCATATTAAAGGCTGGAACAAAATCTACCAAGCAAACGGCCCTCATAAACAGGCGGGAGTTGCAATCCTAATATCAGATAAAATAGACTTCAAACTAAAATTCGTGAGAAGAGATAAAGAAGGTCGCTACATACTAATTAAAGGATCTCTCCTTCAGGAGGATATTACAATTCTAAATATCTATTCGCCAAACAATGGAGCACCCAAATTTATCAAAGAAACACTACTTTCCCTCAAATCCCATATAGATCCAAAGACATTAATTGTTGGGGATTTTAACACACCACTCTCCCCACTAGATAGATCAACTCGGCAAAAACTCAACAGAGAAACCGCAGATCTAAACAGCTGCATAGAACAACTAGACTTAACAGACATTTACCGAACATTTCACCCAGCAGCAACAGAATACACGTTCTTCTCAGCAGCACATGGAACGTTTTCTAAAATAGACCACATTTTAGGCCACTAAGCAAACTTGTCTAAATTCAGAAACATTGAAGTTATACCTTGCATACTCTGACCACAAGGGAATAAAATTAGATCTCAACACCAAAAGCCACCAAAGAAAGTCCGGTATCACATGGAGGCTGAACAACACACTGTTGAATCATGAGTGGGTCATGGAAGAGATTAGAAAGGAAATTCGTATGTTCATGCTATTCAACAAAAATGAACACACAAATTACCAGCTCCTCTGGGACACAGCAAAGGCAGTACTCAGAGGCAAGTTTATAGCTCTGAGCTCCTACATCAACAAATTGGAGAGATCGGAAACTAACAATTTAATGACACATCTAAACCTCCTTGAAAAAGAGCAGCAAGATAAACCCCAATCCAGTAGACGGAAAGAAATAATCAAAATTAAATCAGAATTAAATGAATTAGAATCCAAAAAAACTATAGAAAGAATCAACAAAACAAAGAGTTGGTTCTTCGAAAAACTTAACAAAATTGACAGACCCTTAGCAAACCTTATCAGAAAAAGGAGAGAACACACCCAAATTAATAAACTCAGAGATGAGAATGGAAACATCACCACGGAAACAACCAAGATTCAGGACATTATTAGGGGATACTTCTCAAAACTTTATGCTAATAAGGTTGAGAACTTGACAGAAATGGACCTTTTCCTAGCAAATATTGACATGCCAAAACTAAACCAAGATGAGTTAAACCAGCTTAACAGGCCCATATCAAGCATTGAAATAGAAACAGCAATAAGAGACCTCCCAGCTAAGAAAACTCCAGGACCAGATGGTTTTACAGCGGAATTTTACAAGGCCTTCAAAGCAGAGCTCACACCAATACTCCTCCAACTCTTCAATGAAATTGAAAGAGAAAGCTCACTACCGAACACATTCTATGAAGCCATCATAACCCTCATCCCAAAACCAGGCAGGGACTCATCAAAGAAAGAGAACTATAGACCCATTTCTTTGATGAACATTGATGCAAAACTTCTCAACAAAATTTTGGCCAATCGACTTCAACAATTCATCCAAAAAATCATACACCATGATCAAACAGGATTCATTTCAGGGATGCAAAGCTGGTTCAATATACGCAAATCAATTAATATTATTCATCACATCAACAGGAGCAAGAATAAGAACCACATGGTTATCTCAATAGATGCAGAAAAAGCATTTGACAAGATCCAACACCCCTTTATGATGAAGGTTCTGGAAAAATTAGGAATCCATGGAACATTCCTCAATACAATAAAGGCTGTATATGACAAACCTACAGCCAGCATTATACTCAATGGTGAAAAACTAAAGCCATTTCCTCTTAACTCAGGAACAAGACAAGGATGCCCACTCTCTCCACTTCTCTTCAATCTAGTATTAGAATGCCTAGCTACAGCAATAAGACAAGATGCAGACATAAAGGGGATCCAAATAGGGAAAGAAGAAATAAAACTCTCCCTCTTTGCAGATGACATGATCTTGTATTTAAAGAATCCCATAGACTCCACTCCCAAATTACTCAAGCTGATTCAAAACTTTGGCAAAGTAGCAGGTTATAAAATTAACCCCCAAAAATCAATGGCCTTTCTATATGCCAACAATGAGAAAAGTGTGGCTGAAATTAGGAAAGCAACTCCATTTGTAATAGCCCCCCAAAAAATAAAATACCTAGGAATTAACTTAACCAAAGAAGTGAAGGACCTCTATGATGAAAACTTTAAAATCTTGAAAAAGGAAATCAACACAGAACTTAAAAAATGGCAAAACCTCCCATGCTCCTGGATTGGCAAGATTAACATCGTGAAAATGGCAATACTTCCCAAGGCTATCTACAAATTCAATGCGATACCTATCAAAATTCCACCCTCATTCTTCAAGGAAATAGAGGAGGCAATCCAAAAATTCATATGGAACAATAAAAGACCCCGAATAGCAAAAACGCTCCTCAACGGAAAGAACACTGCTGGAGGAATATCAATACCAAATTTCAAACTCTACTATAAAGCCATAGTAATCAAAACAGCTTGGTATTGGCATAAGAACAGACCTCAGGACCAATGGAATAGAATTGAAAACCCAGAAATGAACCTACAGACCTATAGCCATCTAATCTTCGATAAGGAAGCTAAAACAATAGAATGGAAGAAAGACAGCCTCTTCAGTAAATGGTGCTGGCAAAATTGGTTAACTACATGTAGAAAACTAAAGCTAGATCCTTATATATCACCCTGTACCAGAATCAACTCCAAATGGATCAAAGACCTTGAACTCAAAGCAGACACTCTGAAAACATTACAGGATGGAATAGGAGAAACCCTAGGTCTCCTTGGCTCAGGTCGAAATTTTCTGAATAGAGACCCGGAAGCACAACAAATCAAAGAAAGGTTGGACAAATGGGATTGCATAAGATTGCAGAGCTTCTGCAGGGCAAATGACATAGCTGGCAAGATCAATAGAAAGCCCACCGATTGGGAGAAGATCTTTACTAGCCATACAACGGACAAGGGTCTCATATCTAAAATATACTTGGAACTCAAAAAATTAAACCACCCAACAACAAATCCTCAAAGAATCAACTGCCCAATAAATAAGTGGGCGAAAGACTTAAAGAGAAGCTTCTCTGAAGAAGAAAGAAGGATGGCCAATAGACACATGAAGAAATGTTCAACATCCCTAGCCATAAAAGAAATGCAAATCAAAACAACATTGAGATATCACCTCACTCCAGTTAGAACAGCAAAAATCAAGAACTCTAACAACAACAGATGCTGGAGGGGATGTGGACAGAAAGGAACCTTACTTCATTGTTGGTGGGAATGTAAACTTGTTCAACCACTTTGGAAAGCAGTATGGAGGTTCCTCAGAAGACTTCACATAGATCTCCCCTATGATCCAGCAATCCCACTTTTGGGCATTTACCCAAATGTTTACAAACAAGACCACACTAAAGCTACCAGCACAACTATGTTTATTGCAGCATTATTTACCATAGCTAAGATATGGAACCAACCCAGATGCCCCTCAGTAGATGAATGGATCAAGAAAATGTGGTATATATACACAATGGAATTCTATGCCTCCATCAGAAAGAATGACATTTCCCCATTTGTTAGGAAATGGAAAGGTTTGGAAAAAATTATATTAAGTGAAGTAAGCCAGGCCCAAAGAAGCATAGGTCCCATGGTTTCCCTTATTTGCAATATCTAGTATAGGTATGAGTCAAGCGGAAAAGGTCAGATAATGTGATGTTAGGAAAATGAACCCTTAAATATGTATTTTAATGAATTCGTTTCTTTCATGCATGTGTTTCTAACGCATTTATAAGATTATTTCTTTGTTGCTTTGTATGTCCCTCCCCCACAGTGTAACCCCCGCTTTCACTATATTTGATGTCAGTATAACATGTGGAGGAGATGGGGACAAACAAGTCGTTTAAGGATTCAGGTGGACCTGTTGCAACAATGAGAAGTACAAAATGTCATGTCAAAACCAGCTTTACAATGTCGGTGTGAGGGGGGGAGGGGGGTATAATTGGGTGGGGGGAGGGGGGTAAAATTGGTTGGGGGGAGGGGGGAGGCCGGGAAGGGAAGTGAAGGGTAAACAAAGGAGGAGGCTGCAATGCTTGGTAAGAAATGTATGCATTATCCTGCCCATGTAATTGTAGCCCCCCTGTACAGTATGTTCTCAAATAAAATAAAATACAATTAAAAAAAAAAAAAAAAAAAAAAAAGAAGAAAATCTGCTTCATCCATGACCTGCATGATGAGGTGGACTTCCATAGTCCAGCAGATTAACTCCACCATCGATGCACCCAGCTGTCAGCACACATTTGCACCATAGATGAGTCCCTCCTGTCATGTAAAGAGCAGATGTTCATCCTGGATGAGCTGTGTTTGGAGAAAGACAAGCATGTGTGACGGCTCTCCCAGAAGATGGAGAAGAGAGAGCTGCTGTTGCTACTCGCAGGGGAAGGTGCTGACAGAATGCTCCAGATGCCTGCATAGGCTGAGGCCCCCGCAACCACCGTCCCTTCAGACGCCTCAGGCTCCAGAGTGGGCAAAATGAGGGAGGAGCAGAAAGGTTTTGAAGAATTGCAACTTCAAGACCATTGGAAACTGCCAAAGGAGAGGTCAGAGTTCCCGACCACATAGAAGACTCCCCCACAGAGCACATCCTGTGGCAGATGCCCCACACCCAGAGCAGCCTACAGCTCGAGGGCTTGGGCAAGGGCTGCTCCCTCCCTTTCTTCTGTAGACTCATGCAGATGATAACTTTCTATGTGACATGACTCTCAAAAACTCAGCAGACACCACAAGTAGGTGGCCAGGTGGCCTTCTCTCAGTCCTCTATCTCCCAGGTGATGGGAAGGGTAAACTGTGGGTCGGGTAGGGCAGAGGCTGCCAGGAGGCAGCCAAAATTCAAGGGACATCTAATGGCCCATTGGTGGCCAGGGAAGAGGTCCGTATTTTGCTTATCACAAAGAATAATTTGTTTTCAAAGGAAAAAAAAGCCTCCAACAAAGATTTGTTCTTCCAGTCCTGGGGCTTGAACTCGGTGGCTGGCCACTGTCCCTTAGCTCTTTTTGATCAAATCTGTTGCTCTACCAGTTGAGCACCACCTCTCCCTACAACTTTTTCTGTGTGGAATCAAACCCAGGTCTTCAAGCATGCTAGGCAACTACTCTACAGCTAAGACACATTCTCAGCTAGGATGATCCCTGGTCCTCCCAAATCCATATGGCCATTCCTCAGATAAATAGAAAGTAGGAGCTAGGATGACTATGAAGCACAAGTCTGGTTCACACAGAAATATTCCTCAGCCCCCTCTTCCCACACCCTTAGTTGAAGTTTCTCTTCTACCATTGAGGGATGAGAGAGGGAGAGGGGAGTCCTGAGAGGAGTACCAACAACAGTGTCCCCCCCCCTGAGCCCCACATCTTTCCCCACACAACTGGTTCTCCAGATTCCGATCTTACCTGACGCAATGTGGAGTCTACACTGACTCCCCACCCCTGCAAGGCTCAGGATGAAATAGAGGTCAGTCCTGGCCTCAGCCCACACTTAGCGTGGAAGGTCCTAGTCCCAGACCCACTTCCACCTCTGACTGCCCTGTTAGCCTGGACCACCACCACTCACCACTATATTGGCAGTGATGACCTCACAGATGGATTCCAGGAAAAAGGTCTATGGCAAAGAGCAGAAACAGCAGGGTGAGCAGGGCAGAAAGAGGGGGGTGATTGCTCTGGGATCTTCCTCCTTGAAGCCCTCCCGTCCAGCCAGGACCAGGCTGACCTAAAGCATGGCCAAGGCCAGGGGGTGAGACGAGATGGAGAAGCAGGGACTAAAGGAGGTACTGCTTTGTCTTGGAGCAATTGAAAATTCCAATTACATTTGGCCCATGCTAATCCCAAAGCCAACATGCAATACCTCTCCTTTTTGTTGTTGGCTGTGAGCATTGTCCCTGAGCTCTTTTTCTCGAGGCTAGAACTCATTACTTGAGCCACAAGGCCACTTCTTGTTTTCTGATGGTTCATTGAGGATAAGAGTCTCACACACTTTCCTGCCCATGCTGTCTTGGAACCATAAAGCTCCAGATCTCAGCTTCCTAAGTTGCTCAGATGACAGGAGTGAGCTACCAGTGCCCAGAATGTGATACCATTTGAAGGCTTCTTGGCGAGTCTGTAAAAGGAGCCCCAAAGGGACTGGATAGACATTGACATGACTAAGGAACTGGGATGCGGGAAGGCTGACCTTCTATCCATTCTGTTCCTTAAAATCAAAGATGCCAGATGGTGATGTATGCATCAAACTCTTAGGCCAACAACCACCAGGCTTAGTGGGGAAAAGGTAGAGAATACCCAAAGATTGCAGTGTAGAAATCTTTGATTTTGCATGCATGTGGGGTGTGTGTGTGTGTGTGTGTGTGTGTGTGTGTGAACACAAGGCCTAGGCTCTATCCTTGAGTTTTCTTGCTCAAGTCTAGCGCTCTGCCACTTGAGCCACAGCCCCACTTGCTTTTCTATAGTTAAATGTAGGTAAGAGTCTCAAGGACTTCGATGTCCAGGGTGGCTTTGAAGCATGATGGGGGCCCCAGGGAAGCAAGAGTAAACCCAACTCGCAGGTACCATCCCTATGGTGGGATACTCCTGCCCCCTGGTGGCCAGACACGGGACATTGCCCCTCCCCTCTTCCTCCCCCACTCCCCTGCCATCATCCTCTACAGTTCAATTTGGGAAAGTGACCCAGGCCAAGCTGATTTTGCTCACCCTGAGTGCTGATGCCAGAGCAGGTCTGTTCCAACCTAGACCAAGAGAGCTCCAGGAGGCCTGGCTCTGAGGGGCACAAGGAAGGGAGAGGTCAGCTTCAGGCCAAGCTAAGAGCCTTTGCCCATGGACACCCCTACTTGGCCTTTCTGATCACTGTAAGGCCTGTCAAAGTACAATCCCAAAAAACAAAATTGGAGCTGTGTCTCAAAATGGTCGAGCTTTAGAATTGAAACAAAGAGCTCAGAGACAAGGCCCCAAGCTTTGAGTTCAAGACCCCCAACTGACCCTCCTCCATAAAACACCGGTTAGCTAAATGTGAACTAATAGGATTTGTGAAGTATTTCTGAAGAACGGTGATACTGAAGAAAGCACACTAATTCTAATGACAGCTGAACTTGTGACATACAGCTATGTGCTGATACCTTCACGGGGAGCTGTTTGCTGGGTCCTTCCAACCTGGGGGTTTTGTGCTGTTTGCTGAGTCATCACAAAGGGTGCTATGTTCTGAGTCCCTAAGAAAGTTGAGCTGTTCTGGGTTTTCCAAAGGGTACTGTGTGCAGAGTCCATTACACAATGTACTGTATGCTGAGTCCTTCAAAAAGTGTGGTGTGTTAATTCATCCCAAAGGGTGCTACTATGTGCTGAACCCTTGGGAAGAGAGGGATGAGGTGAGATTTTTGAGTGCTGTGTGCCGAGTCCTTTACAGAGGGTGCTCTGTACTGTCCTTCAAATGGTGCTGTGTTCTGAGACCTTCCACAATGTGATTGTGCTGAGTCCTTCAAAATTGTGCTATATGCTGAGTTTTTCAAAGGGTGCTGTGCACTGAGTGTTTCACACAGTGTGCTACATACTCAGCCCTTCAAAGGGTGCTGTTTGTGGAGTCTTAACCCAGGGTGCTATGTAATGAGTACCTGGGAAAGAGTGCTACAGGCTGAGTTTTTCAAAACATGTCATGCACTTAGTCCTTTACATTGCAGGCTATGGTCTCCCTCCTTCAAATAGTGCTGTGTGCTGAGTTCTCTAAACAGGGTACTATCTGCTGAGACCTTCAAAGTTAACTGTGTGCTGAGTCCTTTACACAGGGTGCTTTGTGCTGTTTTTGGAAGTGGGCTGTGTATTGCGTCATTCAAAAGGGTGCTATGTTCTGAGTCCTTAAGTGGTAGTTATCCCAACAATCAGAGGCACACAAACACAATCAAACACACACATACACACACACACACACACACACACACACACACACACACACACACACAAGGGTCACCATGCACTTGCTTGGTGTGTGGAGTAGAGGGAGTGGGGCTGAGGGGAGACTAGTTTTCCCCGAGCAGGTACTGGGGTTGGTGGGGAGTGCTATGCTGAAGTGAGGTTGCAATTGCCATGGCTTGGAAGCTTCCATGGACTGGAAGAACCAGGGCCCAGTCAGGGTTGCCATTGTAGTCGGGGTGAGGGGGCGAACCCAGGGGAGGGCTGCCCAGGGGCACACTGCAATGGCAGCCAAGGCCAGGGCCCTGTGAGGGTGGGCGCACATGCACGGGCGGGGGTGGGGCAGCCTAGGAGACGAGTGGAGGGCAGAGAGTGAGGTCAGAGAGAAGAGCAAGCACATGCAGGAGGGGAAGCAGCTTCAGTGGCTGGAGGCCACTTAGATCATAGTGCGGGTCCTGGCAAGGAGCAGAGAGCATGCGGAGCCAGCACAGCAGGCATATTGCTGAGCAGCCCCATGGAGGCGAAGCGTCCATGGCATCAATGAGTCTGATATCCTGGCTGGGGGTGCAAGGTGGCAGTGGCTGAGGTGCAGCAGTGGAGAAGGTGGCTGCTGAGATGGGGCGGGGGTGAAAGCAGAGGCCCCTGGGGAGGAGGCTGCTGAGGTGATGGCAGAGGCTACTGAGGAATGGGCAGTATCAGCAGCTGAGGAGGAGGAGCAGAGGAAGCTCACAGCCTTCCCAGGCACCGACAGACGCCCCTGCCCCCTCCCAGCATTGCCGCATTTAACACATGGTGCTGCCAGCTCAGATCCTTGGTGCTTCTCTCAGTTGTCTGGCAGAGATGGCGCAGCCCTAACCTGCTTGTGGCCCGAACGTGACCCCGCCCCAGGTCCTCAGACTCCAGGGCCCTCAAACACCAGGAGCAACCGCCTATAGCTTCTCCCCAGCAACACACATAAGTGACTGTCCCTTGGGCCCACACCCCGTGACCCCTGTACCTCGTGACTTCCTGTCACTCCCCCAGTGGACCCAGACCCGCGCCTCCTGCCCCCCCTCTCCTGTCCCACCTGCACCTCCCTCATGCCCCACAGTCCGCCCTGGCTCTGCCACAAATGAGACCCAGTTGCTGAGGTGGGGTGTTGACCCTGGGATCCCATTCCCATCCCTAGTGGCCAGTGTCCCCAGGAAAAGAGAAGATGAAGAAATGGGTGAGGAGGGGACACCCCAGAGCCTCTGGCCTGGAGCAGTGGGAGCCACACAGCCGGATATCTGCACCCTTCCTCTCGCTGGTGAGAACCTGATGGCTTTAGTCAGAGGTGGGTAGCAGCACCACTCAGGTCTTTTCCTTTTTTTCTGGGGGTAGAGGGTGTTGGATGCAGAAGATAGGCCCCCTTATTGTTGTGGGAGCCTTGTCTGTCTTCTGTGCTCAGTCACACCTTCACCTGAGGAGGTCCCAGAAGAGCCCAGTAGGGAGGTGAGGGCACTAGGGGTCAGATGGGAGGTGAATATTTGGGAGGTGTGTTCCTCCAGCACACATACACCTGTCCTGTCCCCCTCCCACCCCAGTTGTTAACAGTTTTCCCAGAGTTATCATATTTCCCAGCTCTGCCAGCTCTGCTAGTGCTCCTGGTACATTTGGTCTCTTCATCCTCCTCAAGAATCCACCAAGTCACCCAGAAGCATCTAGGCTGGAAGTAGGGAGTCCATCCATGTATATAGCCTTTAGGACTCCATTAAATTCCCCAACACTGCCCCCACCCCGGGTCAGACACCCCTCTAGAAGCACTATGACCTCCTTCTTTGTTTTCTCTCTTGGCTCTGAGGAGCCACCTGTCTCAGGACTCCTTCACCCAAGAGTCCTAGCATAGGGTTTTTAGTGAATGGGGACTCAAGGCTGGTTGTTCCCAATGGGAGGGGTCTGTCCCTGGTGAAAGGGAGAGGCAGGGGGGTTCTGTGTTATTAGAGCAATGTTCTCCTTGGTAGGATCCATGCTCGAGCTTCTACATTTCCCAGATGAGGAACCAACTAACTCAGGAGAGACAATGCCCTGAGTCTGTGTGTGCAAGAGAGAGAGAGAGAGAGAGAGAGAGAGAGAGAGAGAGAGAGAGAGAGACAGACAGAGACAGAGACAGAGACAGAGACAGAGACAGAGACAGAGACAGAGACAGAGACAGAGAGACAGAGAGAGACAGAGACAGAGAGGGAGACAGAGAGGGAGAGAGAGAGAGAGAGAGCGATCATCTTTCTCCTTGTACAGACTGACTATGAATGATCAGGTGGTAAATTGCAAGTGCTGCATGAATGAGTCTTCTGTCACTGGTTTGTATTTGTGTTTGTGTGTGTGTGTGTGTGTGTGTGGGTGGGTGGGTGGGTGTGTGTGTGAGTGTGTGTGTGTTGGGAGTGTAGGGAGATGAGAACAATGAAAATATACATTAGTCACCGTGCCTAAAAAGAGCAAAAGCATTTTATTTTTGTGTATGTGTATTTGTTGTTCTTTTTTCATGAATGCCCAATACAAGCCCAGCCACAATTTCTGTTTTCTCCTTCATCATTTCATGGCATCTTTGGAGAAGGTTTCAGTAGATTTCCTTTCCACTTCTTTCCACCTCCCTCTTCCCCTTTCCTGTAGCCAACTGTAGCTGTTGGGCCTGTCTAGGTCTCTACTCGGAGGCCTGTGGGAAGTGCAGACCAGAGTGGACACCTGTCCTTCTTTCTTCAGCCAGAAGGCTCATGCGTGTAACCACAGCCACACTCTTCCACCCAGACACTCTGCTCTCGTGTGTATAGTTGGAACTAATTCAAGGCTTGGGAATGTGTCTGCCAAACATAATTTGGGAATGAGATGTGGGGGAGGAGGGCAGGGGCTGTGAAGCTAGGAGGGTCTGGGATGTACTGAACGGTGTGATATGGCTGATGGCTCACCACGACGAAGGATGAGAGGGCAACCTTACCCAGGACATTGATGTGTGTGTGGGCATCTGGGCAGAGAGCTACAGGCCCCCACTGGTGGTGTGGATTCCCTTCCGTGTCAGTGCACTGTTGTGCAGTCCTCCCTGGAGTCCTGCAGACTCCAATCTCTGTCCTGCCTAGGCCGTTTCCAGCTGGGCAGTGGTATGCAAGTGTGTTCTCTCTGCTGGAGCCTGCTCAGTATCAGGACATGGCAGTTAGCTAGGGCTCTCTGAATGCCAGTTTCTGTAACCTGCTATAGGCTGCCTGGAAGGAAAAGAGTCCACTGACTTTGGAACCCTTTACGTTTGATTGGGACAAGTGAAATGCCATCTTTTCCAAGGTTTTTACTTGAAGTTGGCAATTTCCACTAACACCTGGGATTATGGGTCAAATTAGACTGACCATTTCAGCTGCCAAACAATGATGTTCAAAGCAACACAGGTAGAGTTCCCTAGACAGATGGTCTCCTGCTACGAACATCGTGCCCTAACTGCCTTTCTCCAGCAGCTACTGATTAGCCTCTGGCTCTGTCTAGGGTGGCCACCACAGTTGAGAATGTTGTGGGGAGCAGAGATTGTGACCTCGCCATCCCCAACCTGCCAGCTGTAAGCAGAGACGATTCCTATCACCTGTACTGGACTCTGGGAGATTCAGAGACCTGGGATGCCTCAAGGATCCTTTCTCTGCAACATGAAACTTGGGGGCCGGATATGGTGGACCATCCTGTCTGGCCCCAGGCGGTGGAGAGTATGCCCCTTCAGCCAGACGTTCAGCTCACGGCAACCTTGTTCACACCTGAGTGGGGAATTGAGTGCCACAAAGCTGGTCAGCCTCTGGACAGAGATCTTTAAGATAGGCATCCCAGAGACCCCAGAATCCAGCAAGTACATCGTGGCTCACGTCCTCGGAGCCAAAAGAGTTAAGTGCGGTGGCACCAGAAGGACAGGAAGAGGGAGTAGGGAGAACTGTGGGAGAGTTACATCAGGTTATGCCCACCCAAGATGCTTACCAGAATCAGATGGGACTTTTCTGTAGTATTGTCGTAGACAGATGCTTATTTATTTATCCAACAAAGAGTTACAGTGTGCGCCAAGCTCGGGGTGGGGGGGATAGGTCACAGATGATGAAAATTTCCAGTGCTGGTTCCACAACACATGAAGAAACCTTGGTTTGAGCTGGATGCCTGTGCATCATGCCTGTCATCCTAGCTACTTAGGAGGCTAAGATGGGAAGATCGAGGCTTAAGTTCTGAGCAGGAAAGCCTGTAAGACTCTTATCTCCAACTAACTACCAAAAAGAAGATGCCAGAAGTGGATGTGAGGGTCAAGCCTTAGTCCACTGGTCTTAAGCACAAAGACCCAGGGGCAGCACCTAGGCTCTGAGTTCAAGGCCCAAGAGTCAGAGAAAGAAAGGAAAGAGAGAGGAGGACGTTGGGAGAAAAAGAAGAAAGGAAGGGAAGAAGGGAGCATGTGAGCCTTGGTTTGGAGTCCCTGAATCAAGGGAGCCAACCATTCACAATATCTATGGGGACAGTTTCAGAGCTTAAAGACAGTATGTAGGACCAAGCCAATGACCCCTCAGCAACTTTATGACATCCAGGAACTTTGTGGTCACCGACTGCAGAGGGAAGCAGCCTCAGGTAGACCCTAAGGCTCAGGCTGTGTCACCAGGTGTCAAACATCCCCAGCCCCAATAAGTTTCTTTTCTGGTCCAAGATCTAGGGAGGTTTTGGGGTGAAGGAGTGTCAAGGCGGGGGGAGGCAAGGAAGATGAAGAAGGAGGATGATCCCAGGTCAGGTGTGTCAGGACATTGGAGCCATGACCTCGCCTGACAACTTCGACCATCAGTGATAGAGCCTTCTACCCAACCACATGGCTTTTAAAAGTCCTGCCACCTTGAGTTCACCATTGACCACCTGGCTGGCATCTGCCACAGGATGCCTGTGCAGTACATCCTTGGAGACATGAACATTCCAGGGCTCAATCTGAAGATGACACTGAGAAGACTGAGGCCTGGGTGACTTCATCTTGAGCTAGCGAGCATATTCTGAGGTATGAGTTATGCAGCTGACCATGAACCCGACCTGAGAATGAACAGAAGAAGCAATTCCCAGGGGACTAGGAACATAAACAATCCTTGGGAAAACCGCAGGCAGGCAGGTGCTGGAGTGCTTGGTGACGCTGCAGTCAGGCCACAGGTGGTGTTTGTTTAAAAAAGGAACTCTGCAGTTTAGCATGTATCCTCTTGAGACTCTTCTGTGGTGCAAGCCAACCAGTTTAAAGAACGTAGGCCCCCTTGATCTAACCAACAACTTGTTTCTGGTCCTTTCCCACTTTGTAGTGTGCCAATCATACTATAAAGTCGTTTTGTGATTTTCCTGGGGTTTGTAGTGATTTGTTACAAGAAATTATGATGTATGTGAAGCCCTACCTTCCCTAAAAAAGTGTATAAGAAGTGTTGTAACCATGGGCTTGGGGCCTCTCAGCATCATGGGCTGCTGCCATGTACACTGGGGGGACCAAGATCAAGCTTCCAATAAAGACTCTTTTGCTTTTACATTGGTGACGGTCTCTGGTGGTCTTTTGGGTAAGGATTTCAGAGTTAGGTTTTACAACTACCCTGGTGTTCATTCCTCTACCAGAGACAGAGGTAAGTTTGCCAATGGCACAGGACAGACAGGAAATGAGGGCGGGAGTCGGGACCCATGTAGCCCCGAGACTTCCTCTAGGGGGCACTAAGACCTCTTGACTGCCATTCTCAGAGGCAGAGGTGGGTCTCTCTTCTGGCTCAGCCTTTAGTCTAGATGGCAGATTTGGCATTCAGAGAGGGCCAACTGAAGGTGGGCCAGGCTTGAGTAGAGGCTGGTGGGAAAACCAGAGACCCTGGGCTCTGAGCAGGGTTGTTATTGAGAATACTCACAACCCAGGAACATTGCTGGGATGGATCAGCCCTTTTCTCCTTCCCGAGAGAGATGGACATAGAGCCCTCCCATCTGCTTCCCTTGGCTGCGAAATCCTTTTATTCCCACATCCTGTGGTTGGATAACTAGACCTCACCTCACTGCTCAGTGTCAATGCAGGACAGTGAGAGATCCTGAGTCTCTGATAGGTCAGGGATCCTCAGTATGAGATTGTACTTGAACGTCCTAACTTGGTGCATGGTCAGTCCCATCTAAGACTGCCATGATGTAGGACATAGAATCTAGAGAATCAGAGCAGGATTGGGTCTGTTCTGGGAGTCTTGAGTATATGTGTGAGCTTTGAGCTCTGCTGTGCCCATCTGCTTCCTTTTCTTCGGTGGGTCTTTGCTACAAAAAGCTTGAAATTAGAGACTGGGTCCTATCCCATGTCTTTGATGCTAAAAGCTAGCAGTCTACATTTGAGCCACAGCTCCACTTACAACTTTTTTGAGTGTTTAATTGGACATAAAGAATTCTCATGGATTTTGCGGCGAAGGGTTGCATCCAACTGCAGTCCTCAGATCTCAGTCTCCTGAAGAGATAGGATGAAAGGCATGGAAAAGTATCTTTGGCTGGCTGCCAGTAACTCATGGCTGTCATCCTAGTTACTCAGGACCTGAGATCTGAGGATCACGGTTTAAAGCCAGCTTGGGCAGAAAAGTTCTGCGAGACTTGATGTCCAATGGACCACCAGAGAATAGGCTCTGTTGCTCAAGTGGGAGAGTGCTCACCTTCAGCTGAAAAACTGAGGGACAGTGCCCTGGCCCAGAGTTCAAATCCCATGATCAACAACAACAAAAAAGAAGTGACTAAGTTTTCCGCATAGCAGTGTGTACAGTAGGAAATGCCATACTGGGCTATGAGACATTGGAGGTATGTGAGAAGCTTAATGTTTTGTCTACAGTGGGTCTGAAGTCGGGAGTGCCACATTCTCGGGGGTGGGATGTGATCCTAATGGAAGGAATTCATGGTTCTCTTCTCAGAGACTACTTAAGCTTTAGGCTGTGTGTGTGTCTGTGTCTGTGTGTGTGTCTGTGTCTGTGTCTGTATGTGTGTTTGGAGGTAGAACTGGGCCTTGAACTCAGGGCCTAGGTGCTGTTCCTGAGCTATTGTGCTCAAAGCTAGTGCTCTGACACTTGAGTCACAGCTCCACCTCTGGCTATTTGGTGGTTCACTGTAGATAGGAGCCACACAGACTTTCCTGCATGGGCAGGCTTTGAACCATGATCCTCAGATCTCAGCCTCCTGAGTAGCTAGGATGACAGACATGAGCCACCCGTGCCGGCTTTGTGTGTGTGTGTGTGTGTGTGTGTTTGTGTGTGTGTGTGTGTGTGTGTGTGTGTGTGTGTGTGTGTGTGTAGAAGTAGGTTGTAACACGGAGTGCTGGACCCTTTGGTAACTTATAAATGCTATCTTTGGGGGATGCATGGGCCGAGGTTTAGGGGCCTGGAAGGGTGGAACACTAGAAGGGAACTCAGCACAATTAAATTATAAGACCAAAGGATCTGTGTTCCCTGGAGATGTCTACTCCCTTAGGCCTGGTTGGTGGCAAAGAGAGCTTAGGAGGACCTGGGGGTGGGGCCCACAGAGGGTGACTCCCCAGGGGGACAGACAGCATAGCCAGCCCTTAGTAAGGATGTGAGCCCTGTTAGTATGGAGTGCACTGGTATGGGTCAGAGTCTGGGTCTTCTCATAATGACGATTCATGGGTGAAGCCAACCCTATTTTAAATCTTGACCTGTAATCTTCAGATTTCAGTATCCTGAGTAGCTAGAATTACATGCATGAGCCTCTGGCACAAGGCCTCTGATTTTTTTTTGGTATATTAGGGTTTGTACTCAATGCCTTAGGCTTGCCAGTCAGGTCTTCTACCATGTGAGGTAAGCCTTTATGTCTTGGACATTTCTGAAATAGATAATATATGCTCAGGCTGGGTTGGATCGCAGCCCTCCTATCTGTGACAGGCATGTGCCAGCAGGTCTGCTCCTCTTTAGTTGGAATGCTAGACATGTAGCGCCACGCTCAGTCATTGGTTTAGATGGATTGTCCCAAACTCAGTCCATGGCAGCCGATTCTTGACCTAAGGTGAAGCTCTGGGTTGGGCCTCGACCATTGGTCCTCAGTCTCCTTCTGAGACAGTTGTGAGGAAACAAGGAATTAATACAGAGGGATCTCTGGGGCAGAGCCAGGCATAGAGGGAGAGGCTGTCAGATATGGTTCTTGACAATTCTGTGAGCATATGACAGGAAGATACCCAGAAAGTGCTCAGATGGGGCCTGTTATTTATCGTGCTAGTACGGGATTATGAAACAAAACATGGCTCTCTTTCATCCTTACCCTATCACCATGAGGAAGGGGATCCTTCACTGTGCTCAGTTTTGCAGCTGGGGAAAACGAGGCATGGAGACGCTAGGTGACCTACTCATGACCCCTAGCTGACAGCAAGCTCGGCCTGACTTCTCTGCCATGTTCCCTAGGACAGTGGGTGTTATTCAGTCCACTACTTGTGGTGGCAAGTCCACTTCTTGTCAGTTGTGAGGCTTGAACTCTGGACCTGGGCACAGTCCCCGAGCTCTTCAGATAAAGGCTAGCCTCTACCATTTAAGCCACAGCATCACATCCAATTTTCTGGTGGTTCTTTGAAGATAAGAGTCTCACAGACGTTGCTGCCTGGGCTGGCTATGAACCATGATCCTCATATTTCAGCCCCCTGTGTAGTTAGCATTATAGTCCTGTGCCACCGACACCTGGCTAAAGTGTAATTCGGATTTTCTTCCTTTCTTTCTTTCTTTCTTTCTTTCTTTCTTTCTTTCTTTCTTTCTTTCTTTCTTTCTTTCTTTCTATCTATTTCTTTCTTTCTTTCTTTCTTTCTTTCTTTCTATCTCTTTCTTCCTTTCTTTCTTTCTTTCTTTCTTTCTTTCTTTCTTTCTTTCTTTCTTTCTTTCTTTCTTTCTTTCTTTCTTTCTTTCTTTCTATCTCTTTCTTTCTTCCTTCCTTCCTTTCTTTCTTTCTTGTTTCTTTTTTCTTTCTTTCTTTCTTTCTTTCTTTCTTTCTTTCTTTCTTTCTTTCTTTCTTTCTTTCTTTCTTTCTTTCTTTTTTTCTTTCTTTCTTTCTATCTCTCACACATTTTCTGACTCTCTGTCTCTGTCTCTGTCTCTCTCCCTACCTATCTCTCTCACATAGGAACTGGTTGAATGGGTGCTGGAGGAGGTGGCCCAGGGTCCCCATGTGGCTGGACTCAAGGTGGTCCTCCCATTCTGGAGGTTGGCTGTAGGTCAGGAGCTGTCTCCTCAGCCTATTGAACTACCTCCCTGAAGTAAGCCCCACCGTGCCCGGGTTAGACTGTGTCGGATATTCATCGTCCGTCTCTCCCGTGAGTCCTTCCCCACTACCCTCTGCTAAGACAGTTAAAGGAAAGTGTATACGGAGGCATCACATTGTCCTCCCACCCAGCACGATCCAGGGCCTCTGATCCTCACCACCGCTTATCTCGCCAGATCCTGGTTATAAGAAAATGAATCCACTTTATGTCTACTTCACTTTGCTGGAGTGTGTTATTTTGGGGTGGAGGGGCAGTATGCAGAGGAAAGACCCTAGGCCTGACACCTCTTGGGGGACATTTGTTCTTGTGACAGAGCCAAGTCATTGCTGTCAATAAGGAGGAAGCTGCCGTCAGACTGACCTGGAACAATGCTCACAGGTAGGTAGGCTGTTGAAGTATAAAACGCACCCATGTCGGCTTCCCACTCACAACAAAGGGGGTGCAATGTGGGTGGCCCAGAACTGGCCCTAGGGGAATATAAATGGATGGTGGCAGTCAGGTGCTGGTGGCTCCCACCTGTCATCCTGGTTATTCAGAGGCTGAGGTCTGATGGTTGTGACTCAGGACCTGCCTGGGCAGAAGAGTCTGTCAGATTCTTATGTCCCATTAAAAACCTCCCCCCATACACAAAAAAGCCAGATGTGGTGCTGTGGCTCAAGTGGTAGATCCTCAGCCTTGAGAAAAAGAAACTCAGGGATGACACTCAGGCCCTGAATCCAAGACCTAGGACTCACAGAAATAAAATAGAATAAAGGAATAGTGGGCACGTGTTATCTTACTACCAAGAAGGATGGATTCAGTCTTCTCTCTGGTACTTGTAGCCAAAGATAAGAGGCTTCTTTTGATGTTCCTCTAAACCTCTCCTTCTCTCCATTATCTCTCCAGGCTTCAGTTGCAGGATAAAATTCAGATCATTCCACTCGATGTGAACTTACGTACTCTCCCTACCCACCTTCCTTGGGGTGGGGATCCAGGATGGACTCACCAATTGGAGGATGAGGCACCGCAGAGATGGGGGTAGGTATCCCTGAAACAAACCCTCTCTCTCTCTCTCTCTCTCTCTCTCTCTCTCTCTCTCTCTCTCTCTCTCTCTCTCTCTCTCTCTCTCTCTCTCTCTCTCTCTCTCTCTCTCTCTCTCTCTCTCTCACACACACACACACACACACACACACACAGACACTCACCTATGCCAATTCAATTCAAAGTAGCCTTTTCCAAAGAGACTTTATCTCCTTGGATTAACTGATCTAGGAGACAAACTTGAACCCCTGAAATTGACTATTTTAACTGGGGCTTGCTAGTTGACACGAGATAAACAGAAACTCAAAAGAAAGGTTCTGGTGCCCATCACCTCTGGCTCAGGCTCAAGCCTGACATCCTGGTGACTTGGGAGGCAGAGATCTGAGGATCAAAGATCAAAGCCAGACATAAGCTAGAAAGCCAGAGAGACATTTCTCTCCATGGAAGCACCAAGAAGCCAGATGTGGAGCTGTGGCTCAAGTGGTAGAGCAGCAGCCTTGAGCACGAAAACTCACAGAGAGAGAGAGAGTTCCCAGATCCTGAGTTCAAGCCCACACAAAAATATGGCCCCATCTTGTTGCCCCATACTGCCTGGGCCTCGAGTGACCTCTCATGAAGTATGGTACAGCAGCGGTCCCAGGGTAGTGTATGAGAGCCTTCAAAAAGTGGGTGGTGGAAGCCAGGCCTTCTCCTTCATGCACTCTCAATCCACACCAGCCAGAAGGCAGAGCGTGACAAGGCCAGCAGCCTGCAGAATGAAGATCCCTCTCTGCCAGGACAATTGCAGTGGGCTTCTTAGAAGTAGAACTTGAAAGGGGATCTTACTTAACAAGGAGGAGCAGACAGGAAGCACAGAGTGCAAAGAAACTGTAGATATAGGACAACATAGCTGAGCATGATCATTTCCAGCCATGGCTGCTGATGAGAAACTCAGTACAGATGTGCAAGACTGTCCCGAGACAGGGTCAAGGGGTCACAGGAAAACAGCTATCCAAGGTTGGAATTGTGTCTTAGCAGTATTGGGCTCGCTAAGCACACAGGAAACCCTTGATTCCATTCCTATGTCCCACATACACAGAAAAAAGTCGGAAGTGGCACCTTGCCTCAGGTGGAAGAGCGCTCACCTCCAGGAAAAGAAGCTCCAACACAGCACTCAGGCCTCGAGATCAAGCCCCAGGACTGTCAACATAAAACAGCTCTCAAAGGGACCTTGGTGATGGGTGGATGGCTATGCCCTGTAATTCTTAGTAGATCCATCCATGCTTTGTGTCTCCTTCATTGACAAGGGAACTGGACACTCCTTCTGCCCTGAACACCTGGACCAGGTTATCAGCAACCCTCCCAACATATTCCACCAGGACATGAAGCAGCTGGCCCAAGAAATACTCAGGTCCCTGTTGGGTGGGGCAGGGGGATACAGGCAGGCCCCAGAGTCCTAGTGGGTCTGATCTGCTCCAGATGACCAGGCCATCCACAGGAGGCACATGGGAATTAGAGAGGGGTAGAGATGTGGAGGGGACCCTTTAATGCATATGTCCCTACCCAGATTCCAAGCTTCCCTTTGCTTTCCCTGAGGATGGTAGAGGAGTATCTCGGTGGTTGTGTCTAGAGGAGGACTAGGAGGAAATTCTAAAGAATGAGACACCATAAGCCCTGGGCTGGTGTCTCACACCTGTCATCCTGGCTATTTGGGAGACTGAGATCCAGAGGATCCTGTTTCCCAGCCCAGGCAGGAAAGTCCCATGAGAGTCTCATCTCCAGTCTCCAACTGGAAGTGTTTCCATGGCTCAAATGGTAGAGCACTGGCCTTGAGTAAAAATCATCATTGAAGACAGTATCCAAGCCTTGAGTTCAAGCCCCTCAACAACAAAAAACCCAGAAAGACACCCCTTGCCTGTAAGAGATGGTGAAGGAGTGGGGGTGCTGTGGTTGGGAGAACAGGTGCTGGCCTCAATGTACAGAAATTTCTAAGATCTCCCCTGTTTTGCCCGAGTGTAAAATCACAGAAGGGTGGGCATTGCCTTACCAAGAACTCCAGAGGTTGTGGCCTGTCTTAGGCAGGGAGTGGAGTGAATGTGAGCAGGGATGGGAGGGTAGTGTCAATTTTATTCTCTCCATCCATGGAAGTATGGTTTTGGGTGCTGGTGTCAAAGTCTGAAGCGAAGGATTGCATGTGACTTGTAGCCTGACAAGTTGGGTTTCCCCTGGGTATAAGAAGGTAACTGAAGCCAGGTGCTGCCATTGGCTCACAACTGTAATCCTAGCTACTCACCAGACTGAGATCTGAGGATTGCGGATCAAAGCCAGCTTAGGGTGGCTTTGAACCACCAGATAACCGGAAGTGGTGCTATGGCTCCAGTGGTAGAGCACGCACCTTTAGCTGAAGAGCTAAAGGACTGTGTGAAGGCCCAAAGTTCAAACCCCATGACCAACAACCAAAAATAAGGTAGCTGAATTTTCTGCATAGCATTGTGTACAGTAGGAAATGCCATGCTATGTTATGAGCCATTTCAGAGATACTCAGAATTTTGTCTACAGTTGGTCTGAGGATCGTAATGCTATCTTCTCAGGGGTTGAGATGTTCAGGTGCTCAGGGACTGCTGAGGCCTTGGGCTACTCCTGTGTGTGTGTGTGTGTGTGTGTGTGTGTGTGTGTGTGTGTGTGTGTGTGTGTGTGTGCGTGTGTCTGTGTCTGTGTCTGTGTGTCTGTGTGTCTGTGTGTATTTTTCCCTCATCTTTCTCTGTCCCCTTCCTGGGCACCTGTCTGCCTCTTCCTGATTTCAGAGGGAGCCCCTCCTCCATGGCACCCTGCCTTTAGCCCCCTATCTGGGTCTACAATGAGTCCTAAATTGGCAAAGACCTGTATATTCTAGCTTTTTGTTGGGGCCCAAGTCTGGCTGTCCATAACTTTGGCCGCCTCCAGAGGATTCTGGATCAGCATGGCCAGCTGGCATAGGTTCTCCCCTGCCCCTGGAGGGGAGGGGCTCAGTCATGCCATGTCCTTTCCTTTTCCTCAGCTGAGCCTCTGGATGCATGTCCATCTTAGCAGGCTGGCAGTGGAGTGGGGGAAGGGTGATTGCCAATGGCTCTGGCCAACTTCAGCCTGATAGCTGACTGAAGGCTGCCCAAACAAGGAGGATCTGGGGCTACATGGAAGGTAAGGCCAAGTTGTCCTGGAAGTATCCATTGGTGTCTAGGAAATGTAAATGTAACTTATCACAGGAAAGTCTATCTTCCCCCACCCAGCTGGGTCTCTCAGGTCCTTCTAAACAATTCCGGATAACAATAATACAGAGGCACAGACTAGATTCCAGGGTCAGGGTAGAGGGGGTGAGAGACTGGGATGGCCAGTACCTCAATGTTCTGGGACATTAGCCTTGACCTGGTTATATCCCCCTTGTGTAAGTTCAATTCTTAGCCCAGTGCTAGCCACACATCGGCTACTTGTGGCAGTTCTGTGGAAGTAGCAGGAATGGAAGTGAGATCTAGGATGACCGAAATCTGGATTTATGGCCTGTGGGGTTGGGGATGGCAAAGAGTTTCTATTTAACAAAAAATCTCAGAGGGCTGGGAAGGTGTCTCAGTGGTAGAGCACTTGCCTTGCATGCCTGAGGCCCTGGGTTCAATTCCTAAGCACCACATAAGCAAAAAGGAAAAAGCCGGAAATGACGCTGTGGCTCAAGTGGTAGAGGGCTAGCCTTGAGCTGAAGAGCTGAGGGACAGTGCCCAGACCCAGAGTTCAGGCCCCATGACTGGACCCCCCCCCAAAAAAAAAAAAACCAAAATCTCAGAGCTGGAACTCAGGGCCTAGGCACTGTTCCTGAGCTAACACTGTACCACTTGAATGACAGCTCACCTTTCATCTTTTTTAGGACTTTTTTTGCCTGGGCTGGCTTCAAGCTGCCATCCTAAGAGCTCAGCCTATTGAGTAGCTGGATAGCTGTATGAGACATTGGCACCTGCTAAAGATGTTACTCTGTGTGTTTACCGGGGCTTGAACTCAGAGCCTAGGTGCTATCCTTTAGCTTGTTTGCACAAGGTTGGTGCTGTACCATGTGAACTAGTGTAGCTCGGCTTCCCAGCTTTTTGATGATTCATTGGAGATAAGAGTGTACCCAGGCTAACTTTGAATCTTGATTGATCCTCAGGTGTCAGCCTTGAATAGCTAGGATTATAGGCATGAGCCACTGGCACCCAGCTTCAAGGAAGTCTTTTCATATGCTCTTCTGTTCTAACAGCTGTCTACTTGCCCTGGCCTAGAACTTTGACCTCTACATCAGCTCCTAGCAACCCCTGACTGTGTGGAGAACCTAAAGCTCAAACCTGATCCCATTTCTTTGTCCTCAGGGGAGGGTATGTTTTGTCTGAATCCTGGGTTGCAGGGGTAGCTATACATGGGTGCTTGGCTGGGACAGACAAGTACTCTGTTTTATCCAAGAAGGAAAGTGTGGCCGGTTAGATACTAACAGCTCATTCTCTCATATTCCTATCTCCTCAGAGGCTGAGATATGAGGATTGCCATTCAGTGGCAGCCCAGCTAGAAAAGTCTATGAGAATCTCTTCTGCAAATAATCACAGAAAGCTGGAAGAAAAGCTGTGGCTCAAGTGGTAGAGTGCTAGCCCTCAATGAAAAAAACTCAGGGACAGAGCCCGGGCCCTGAGTTAAAACCCTGTACCAAAATGTGCACACACACATGCATGCACACGCGCATGCACACACACACACACACACACACACACACACACACACACACACACACACACACACACACACACACACACACAGAGGTGTTAATTTTGAGCTGAGGTAGAACTGTGGTCAGTCCTGAGGCATAATCATAGTAAACTCTCAAGGCAGATCAAGTTGTTTCTCCCTAAGTCCTTCTTGGGCTGAGGGGTCTGGGTTATGGCAGTAAGTTCCATGGGACCTGCCCCTCCATCCATGCATGGGGCCACAGGACCAACAGAAGGACACTATGGATGCTCCTTTGTAGTTGGCCCACGATTGCAGACCTTCATCTGCCCCCGAGCTCTGGTGAGGAAAGCAGGGCTCCAAGCCCTGGGACTCCAGGGGTAGTGACTGCTACAAGCAGCAGCCAGCCACCTGTGGATTCCTGAGCCTACAAGTCTTTCATGAGCCCAACTCAACCCCCTTCAAACGTGTGCCTGACAGATTCACACTTTTGTGATACTTGCGTGAGTGGGCATTACCTGCTGTACCATCTTGCAGCTCCTGCCCCTGTTGGCCTAGAACCCTGGAATGAGATGTCGATTTCCTGCTCAGATCCGCACTGCACCTTTGACAGATGCCATTCTGATGACTCGACCGAAGACCTCCGTGCCCCAAGGCTTGACCTTTCTCTGATACTGTGGCCTATTCTGTAGGAAAAGACCTCCAAAGAGGCTGCTCTGAAGACTGGTAGGACACCTAGACATTGGGAGACCCTCAGGGGCACACTGGAAAGTACTCTGCCACAGAGTGAGGCCCATTCAGGCCAGGTGCTGTTCATGAGGCTTGAACTCTGGGTCTGGGCGCTGTCCACCAGCTTTTCAGCTTACCACTTGAGCCACAGCGCCACTTCCAGTTTTTGGGAGGTTCCATGGAGATCAGAGTCTCCTGGACTTTCTGGCCTGGGCTGGCTTTGAACCGTGATCCTCAGGTCTCAGCCTCCTGAGGAGCTTGGAGGACAGGTGTGAGCCACCGGTGCCTGGCTGATCTGGAGTTTCACTACAGTGGACTAGGAGCTCCTGAAAGCTTTTCTTTATTTTTTTAGGTGCCAGTACTGGGGCTTGAATTCAGGGTCTGGGATTTTTCTCTTAATTTTTCCCTCAATGCTGGGACTCTATCACTTGAGCTACAGCTCCATTTCTGGCTTTTGGTAGTTCATCGGCAAGAAGAGTCTTAGTAACTTTCCTCCCTCTGATCTCTGTCTCCTGAGTAGCTAGTATTTACAGGGGTTGTGCCACTAGTGGCATTAGGCTAGAAGCTTTTCTTTTTTTGAGTGGGGGGAGTCCAGTCGTTGGGCCTGAACTCTGGGCCTGGGTGCTGTCCCTCAGCTCTTCAGCTCAAAGCTAGCGCTCTACCACGTGAGCCACAGCACTACTTCCAGCCTTTTTCTTTTTTGCTTATGTGGTACTGAGGAATCAAACCCAGAGCCTCAGGCATGCAAGGCAACCACTCTACCACTGGGACACCTTCCCAGTCCCTAGAAGCTTTTCTTAAGCAAATGTTCTTCCCTGCATTTGCCTTGAATCCTCCATGCAAAGGAGGCCTGAGGGTCAGGAGCTATGAAAAATAGGCTGCCAGCTATAGGAAATGGCTGGGGTCCATGGTGAAAAGACAAGCTAATCTTCCCCCTGGACCCCATTCTGGGATCCCAACCTCTGCTCTACATGTGACTCAAGTACAAACCTTGACACAGCCTTGAATGGCCTACCAGACTTGTCTGAAGCCACAAAACCTTCATTCCACCCACACCACCTGCTCTTAACCACACCTCAGGACTGTTGCCCATGCTGGACCTTCTGCCTGCGGCTCTCTGTCCTCTTTCACATCTTAGAACTCCTGTGGAATTTTGGCACTGGTTATATCACCTCGTGGAGCAATCTCCCTCTCTTTTTTTTTTTTTTTAGTATTAAGTTTCTAGAGATGGAACTTGTGTAGCCTGACTGGCAAATGCTCTATCTTGATGTGTGTGTGTGTGTGTGTGTGTGTGTGTGTGTGTGTGTGTGTGTGCATGTGTGTGCCTGGATGCTATTCTATCCCTGAGCCTTTGTGCTCAAGGCTAGCGCTCTACTTGAACCACAAGCTCTACTTCTGGATTTTGGGGTGTTTAATTGGAGGAAAGTGTCTCATATAGACTTGGTTGCTTGCAATTGTCATCCTCAAATCTCAGCCTCCTAAGTAGCTAAGATTACAGGGGTGAGCCCCCAGGACCTGCCCTCTACCCTACCTCTTACCTATAACATCGGACCTCCTCTGAGTCCCAGAACAATATATCTCACCAAGCTGACTTTTGTTTTGCCAGTCTTGGGGCTTGAACTCAGGGTGTGGACATGTTCCTGAGCTTATTTTGCTCAAGGCTAGCACACGACCACTTAAGCCCTAGTGCCACTTTTGGCTTTTTCTGTTTCTGTGGCACTGAGGAATAGAACCCAAGGCTTCATGCATGCATGCTATGTAAGCACTCTACCACTAAGCCACATACACAACCCACAAACCAAGGCTCACTTCTCATGGGAGTTATGAGGGTGGGGTTTATTAACTTATCCCTTTCATTGTAGAAATCGCTGACTATTTCATATCTTAGCCAATTTGGGACCAGCCTGCGACTTGGCAATGAGGAATGATAAATGAGTGATAGCCACCAGGCCCCGGAGGTCTAGGCTCACATCATACAGAGGGATAGAGAATTTGAAGCCAGAACTTTTGACCGCTCCTATAGCCTAGAACCGTTGTCTCCCTGGAGGCACTCTCTGGCTTCTAGGTGTCCCAATGGGACACCTCGGCCAGAACATAAGGCTTCCGTTTTTTTAAATGGCAGAGAAGGATGCTTTGTTCAAGTTGCCCGCTCAGACTTAGTACTCTCTGAGGGCTTGTCCCAGCTTGCCCAGGTTGGGTGCCTTGGCATGGGCAACCTGCTGAATGCTCATCATCCATACAAAGATACAAGGAGTTATTGCCTCCTATATTTTGGCAGATCTGTGGTTGTACTATGAGCCTAGGTTCTGTCCCTGAGCTCCTTTTGCTCAAGTGTAGCACTCTACCCTTGGTTTTTCTTTTTCATGTGACCTCTTAGAAAGAAGGGTATCATGGACTTTCCCACCCAGGCTGAATTGAAATTGGCATTCTTTACACCTCAGCCTCCTAAGGAGCTAGGATTACAGGCAGGAGTCACTGACAACTTGCTTTCTTTTCTTCTTGTTCTTCTTCTTTTTAATCATAACAATCTGAAATCTTCACGGTGTCATTCCAATGGTTTGCATTCAAATTAAACCACTCAGGCTTGGAGTTGCA